>NW_008357930.1:1836-36377 GCF_000622305.1 Nannospalax galili | reverse complement strand
TATATATATATATATATATATATTCACTAGTGCACTAATAGAGATTATTTTCTGGGCTGGTCATTGTCCTTAATGCACTTTCCAGCTTCCAGCTAGATGGGATAATTGATTGGTTTTCTCCTTTAGCAGTTTGCATATCTTCTGATACTATGAGAACTAGTCTTCAGGAAGGAGGCTTCTAAATCAGTTCCAGATCCAGTCCTAACTTGACTTGATAATCCTTGCTCCAAGTTCTGGGAGGCAATCAAATGCTGAGCAATAACCTGTGTTATTTTGGGAATCTCTTGGACTACCCTGCTAACACCTCTAAGGGAGGTGTTTTTTTGTTATATAGCCTTCAGCTACACACACACACACACACACACACACACACACACATGTTGGTCTTTTTGAGACATAATCTCCCTGTAGCTGGAGCTGGTCTGGAACTCTGTAGACCAGGCTAGACTCAGTCTCAGAGATTCGCCTGCCTCTGCCTCCCAAATGTTGGGATTAAAGGCATATGCCACCACACCTGGGTATTATATTTTTCAGTAGGCTTTTGAACTAATGAATTTGCCTCTGTTTTTTCATACCACCTAAACCTTATCCCTCTTTTCTCTCCCTCTGTACAGCCCTCCTTCTTCCCTTCCTGGTTAAAGCACCCCAATGGTATCTGTAATTATTTAGGATAACTCTACTACTGTTTCCCTTAAAGCCTCTCTCAATCTACATTTCCACCAAAAGTATACAAATTTCCATTTTTCACATTCTTTCCAAAATTTATCTTTCAAGAAAAGAACAGTCATGCTAAATGACATTTCTTTGTGGTATGATTTGTATTTCCTCATGGTTAGTGATGTGACTCTTTTACTCTGCCTGTTGACTCGAGTATCTCCTTTGGAGAAAGAACTATTCACTTACTATTTTCACTCTTTGGTCTGGCCTTTTGGGGAGTTTTTCTATTAAGGTAAGGGCATTATTTATGTAGTTTATATTAGCTCTTTATCAGATACAAACCTGGCATATATTTTCTGCCATTCCATAAATTCACTCTTCACTCTGTTAATTCCTGCCTATGCTGTGTAGCAGCTTTTCTGTTTTGTGTGATTCCTGTGATGGTTAATCTCTGTTGTGGACATGATGAATTCTAGAATCACCTGGCAGATGGTCTCTGAGAATGTCTGTGGGAGATTATCTTGATTAGGTTAATCAAGGAAGATTGATCTGCCCACTATGGGTGGCACCATTCTCTGGGTTGGGGCCTACCTAGACTGCACAAAAAAGAAAAAGTGAGCTGAGCACAAGAATTCATCTCTCTCTGCTTCCTGACTGTGAATGCCACATAGGCAGGTGTTTCAAACTCCTGTTACTTTACCTTCCCTGCCAGGATATACTGTACCCTTAAATTGTGACGTGAAATAAAACCCAAGAAAACTTTTGTCAGGTTATTTTATCACAGCAGCAGAAAAAGAAGCTAAAACAATTGACATACCTATTTTTGTTTTGTTGTCTATGATTCTTTTTCCCATCCAAGGAATCTTTGCCAAGACCATTCAGCTACTCTTCTGTGCTTTCATCTAGCTTTATGGTTTCATGCCTGATGTTCAGGTCTTTAATCTATTTTGTGTCAATTTCATATATGATGTTTCATAAGAGTCTGGTTTCATTCTTCTTCATGTAATATTGGGTTTTCTCCAACACCATTTGTTGAAGCTGTCCTCTGCCTGTTACATATATTTGTCACCATTAAGAAGAAGAATTAGCTATCTATTCCTGAATTTATTTCTGCGATCTTTATTCTATTCCATTGATCTCTATGTCTGTTTTCATTCGATGTTGTTTTAAGTGTTGTGCCTTTGTAATATGTTTTGAAATCAGGTAGCTTGATACCTCCAACTTGTGTTCTCATTCTCTACCTCATGATGCTTTCTATCAGCTACATAGGGCTTCTGTAATTACATAGGAACTTTAGGATTTTTTTTTCTACAAAAAGTACCTTTCAGACTTTAATGGTGTTTGTATGGAGTCTTTAGATTGTTTCTTACAGTGCAGCTGTTTAACAATATTAAGTCTTCAAGTGCATGAACACAAGATGGTTTTCCGTTTGTTTGTGGTCTTATGTCCGTTGTGCAACAATGTTCATATATAATAGTTTCCTTCCTTTTACCTTTTCTCTCTTCATTCAAGGCTTCTCAGCTAATGGTTACAGATGACTAGATCATCTCTGTACAAAGGCAAGGAAGAATAATGTTTTATTTCCCAAGCACAGGCAGTGTGCCTGTGTTCAATACTGTAGCATGTACGCGTGCATGCGCGTGCGCGCATGCACACACACACACACACGCACACACACACACATAAATAAATAAATAAAATGTTGTATTTTGGGATGAGGACTGATAAAAAAAGATTGCATTCCTGCCATATTTAGTGTTAGGGGATAACCAAGTATTCATCATTATAGTTTATGTACTTTTAATCTCAGGCTTTGTGACATAAAAGGCATCACAGATACATATGCAATGTCCTGAGTCACTAGAAGAACCTTAGAGTTTTCAGTTCCCAATGCCTCTGTCTACATTTAGAATTTTAATCCTGCTTATTTTTTCTTTTCTAATTAATATCTGTAAGCACACAGTTTTACTACAAATTTTGCATAATTTTAGAAGTGAATGCAAGAGTCATTGGATTTATGTTTCTTGTGAGTATTAAGTATAAAAACATGATGTTTTAAATGATCTACAAATGACTGAGTGATTTAATCAGAGAACGTATAGTAACATTATTGTCACCATCCGGCTGTACACTCTAGCAGATTTTTTTCTTTTTGTCTAGAGTTAGAATAACAAGGGATAAAAGTGACAGGAGTACCATGTTCATGCCTCCTTTAGTATAAATAGGAACCTTCTCTGTTTTTGTATTCTCAACTGTTTGAAATACAGAAGAAAAATTAAGACCAATCATAATAACAGTTTTGTCCCTTAGCTACGCAGATCCAGTGACTAAAGCTCACAGGGCAGTTGGAATATAAGATACAACAGGAAAATGAATTCACTAATGGGGATGGGATATGCCAATGCTAAGTGTTTAGTCTATTGAGAATCTCCTTCATATTTCTAATGATAAGACCCTAAAATATGACTAGGTATAAAAGAGTATTTAAGAAAACTATTTGCCTAATGTAAGACCATGTTACATGAAGACAAGGTCACACACATTTTTCACGCAGGTGTTTATTGAAGTTGTTTCATAAAGACTGTTCAACTGTTTAAAATATCTTAGAATACAGTTAGCAGAGGATATCCTGTAAAACCAGACACAGATATATGATTGTAGTCTCTTTAATTAGTTTTAAGCCTGTATCTTTAATCTGGTTCTTTTCAATACTAATAAAATAATTAGCGCAAGCATTGAGGATTTTATTTTGATACTGTACTATTTAGCATGCTTCCAGGGAAAGTGAAAGGGTGCATCACCTAATTCATAAGAAAACTACATGTTTTGAGATGTATTTAGTAGCCATAATTTATGTCTTCAAAATATATAAAAATATAACATTAATGATAAATGGTAGTTAAACTCCTAGGGTATTGTGAGAGAAGAGAAAAATCGGTTTAAAATGTAACTAATTAAAACTAAGTCACTGTGCAATTAGCACTATGGTAAGTGATCTAGAAAATATGTTTCATGTGACTTTAATGATACTGTAAAGGCTACAGTGTTTGAGGGACCAGACATGGATGTTGAAGGATGCCAGCCTTTTAATTCAGAAATAATGATTGTATTGAATGAAGAATCTATTTCTAAGGGGAGAAGACAGAAGTGTGGGCAGAGGCCTAATGGAGATAATATGGTTATAAAATCATTAGCAGTATCTTTCCTAACTGAATGTTTAAAAGACACCTGGAGATACTCATACCTCAATTCAACTAAGCAGATTTCATGTCTAAGCTATTTCTGCTGGAATACGTATTTTTTGGCTGTAGTGAACTTTATCACAAGGACTCACATTAAGTAGTTTTGTGACCTTGGTGAAGTAACTTAGCTTACTAGAGTCTGTTTCCTAATCTGTAAGGCAGAGAAAATACTAGTGTCTATTTCAAAGGGCTGGGTTTTAAAGTTACATCTACTATTGATACAAAGGACCTAGTTTTATTTTCTTGTACTTACTAAGCACTTAATAAGTTATCTCTTACCTTTTAATATATGGCCACATCTTCCTTTTATGATGCTTTAATATTCTTTTTTTTTGGTGTTTTTGAGACAGTATATCCCTAGCCCCAGCTGTCCTGGAACTCACTATGTAGACCAGGCTGGCCTTTAACTCACAGAGATCCTCCTGCCTCTACATATGAACTTTTAAAGTCATCAGAGGGTAATTGTTTTGAAAAAAGGCAAGGATCAAATAGCTATTTTATTTCTGTTGTGGTTGGTTAGTTTGGGTATTTTGTTGTTGTTGTTGTTGTTGAAACAACCCCTCTCCATGTGAACTAGGCTGACTTGGAACTAGCTTTGTGACTCAAATACAATTTTCCTGCCTCAGCCTCCCAAGTGCTAGGATTAAAGGCATGTGCTACTGTGCCTGGCTTTCAAATCACCATTTTAAGGAGCATACCATGACACACAGGTACCTGCAACTCACAGAGATCCTCCTGCCTCTGCCTCCCTAGTGCTGGGATTAAAGGTGTGTGCCACCATGCCCAGCTAGTATTTTTTTTAAAAAGCCATTTAAATTGTGGGTTTATTTAGTTTAAAAATTATGCAAAATATATATCAAAACTGTCTTGATAATGACTTTGCAGTTCTGCAAACATTTCTAATATATCCCTCTTAATAATACTACCAATATACTAGGGAGCAAGGAGGTCTTTCTGGACAACTAAAGTCAGTAACCAAGGCCACAGCTCAACGTGAGTTGAGTTACTGGGGGGAATTAGTCATAGAAGGCTAATCTACCACAGACATCTTACCTCATGTAACTAACCCATTTCTTCCCATCTCTAGTTCCAGGACGACCCCTCATCCTACACACCCATTCATTTTGCTTTCTTTTCCGACATTTGTGTAACCTTTGAGATTGTGCTTCAGTAAACTAAATTTGTGGAGAAAAAAAAATCAAAATGTGATGAACAATAGATGTTTACCAAGTTTAAGATTCAGTGCACTAAAAATATAGATGAGTGATTATTGGAATCTCAGAGCATTCTTTGTTTCTTTTCCAAGGTGATGCCGATTCTTCATGCATTTTCTTTTGCCATGTGGGCACCTTCACATTTTTTTTCTTTTGCCCAAATACAATTTTTTATTGTTTTTATTTTTATTTTTTTAAATTTGTTTTTAATGAAATTTTATGTATTTCACACAGAACATCTCAAACAATCTTAATCATCTTTACACCCCCATCCCTACCAGCACCCTCCCATATCCCCCCACTGGAAACTGTATTAAGTCAGTGTCCCAAAATGTTCCCCAGTGCAAGTCCATCCACTGAAGTATAGTCAGCCTATTTAGAATCTCTTTAAAGAACCAGTGACATAGTTCACAACTTCAAGATACATGGCCTTGTGACCTGAGGACATGTGCTTACTTCTGACACTGGAACCAAACCAACTCAAGGAACATCACTGTGATTGACTGGCCAGTTCTGTCTAATGTTACTATAAATCTTTCTGATTTCATTTTCTGTCATCTGTAGATATACTCTGTATTCTAAACTAATGACTTTTTTTTTTAACCTCCAAAGTTATTTCTTGTAGTCACTATGCATAGGGACACTGTTCCACACAGTGGAGAGGTCACCAACTGTGAGATTCTGTCTACTAAAAATTTCTCAGCAGTGAGTTTTATTATGACCTTAGGTTTCTCTTTAACCTCATCCACATCTTTCCCAGATGGCTCAGAAGCAGTACCCTTCATTAATGGGGGAGATAATGGCAATTTTCTGTCCTGACTGAAGCAGAAGTAACTGATCTCCAAATGTGACATACATTTGACAAACAGCAAATATTACCTAATTTTTAACTTTTGGCCAATCCAGGATGTCGAGTCTCTGTCTCTTTCTACAACTGTAATGCTTTTATTTCTTGTGGCATAGGAATGGTCTCTGAACAGACTCCCACTTTTTCAGAACTTTTTGCAAAACACAACACTTCAACCTGACACCTCAGCACCATCCCTCTACATACTACAGGCCGAATTGCCACTGAAACTCTTGTTGTAGAATTCTTCTTAAGAATTGCCAGCCATCTATATCAGTCACTTCTTTCATTGCTGTGATCAGGCACCTGACAAGTAACTTAAGGAATGAGCAGTTTATTTTCTTGGCTCACAGTTTGAGGGGACACCATCCATGATGGCAGGGGACTCTAAGGTTGCAGGAGGCTCTGTGGTGACAGGACTATGTGGCAACAGGACTATGTGGCAACTGCTTGCTCTCATCTCAGCAGACCAGGAAGCAGAGGCAAGATAAGAAGGAGGATCAAATCCAATCCCCTGGGGAGCCTCTTCCTCAAGCTAAGGGTTACCTATACCAGTGGTTTCACAAGCTAATTAAACAGGGTTAACTGACCACTTTCTAATCGAATTTGAGATCCAAAATGAATTTGAGTTCCACTTCACAAGATGGAGTCCATACTTGGCACCGATAGAATGTGTGGCTAGACAGGTCATAGGCCACAGGGAAGAGCCTACTAATATTATTCTGCTAAATAGGCATAGTATTAAACCAAGTCCTAATGACTTATTGTTATACTCAGATCAATACATCTTTCAATTCTTGTCAGAGAAGCTCCTTTATGCAACAGATGGTAATTAACAGAGACCCACAATTGACAAACAGAGACTGAGAGGCTGCAGAGTATTTATCCTTGAATAGGACACTTATGTCAAACTTTTGCATCTCAAGACTCAGGGATCACTGTGGTGGAAGAGGGGGCAGAACGATTGTAAGGGGCAAAGGAGGTGAATGACCATAAGGAAATAATTTTCCACAGCAGTAGTGACAGCCTTCCTAAATCCTATGAAAGAACAAATTGGACAAAATCCCAGCGTAGAAGTAGGGAAGTGGAGGAACTATTGGCAACCAATAACACAATAACTGTCAGGAGGTGTAGAGTCAGTCTTCTTTAAGGGTGTGATCAAACAGGCTCTAGTAGATGGAGCTACACTGTAGCATACTTGGGAATACAAGTTTGACTTGATAGATCTTAAATACATGTATAATGGACTGCATGAAATTGGACAGGAGTGGTAAAGGGGGTGCAGTTAGAGGAAAGAGTCCAAATATGACCAAAATTTATTATATGCAATCTGCAAAAACATAATAAAAATTAAAAATAGGGCTAGTAGATGGGTACCAAGAGTTCAAACAACATGAGCCTGTGGGAGGTACTTCACATTTAATTTATGACACCATCTTTCTTTGGGTGAGTGTTTACGGTATGTTTTCATTACAGCATCACTTGCCGCCTCCCAGCCAAGGTGTCAGATAGATGCTCTTACTCAAAGGTTTTAGGAAGTTACTGTCTAGTAGAACTCTCTGTGATGATGGAAATGTATTTTTCTTAGTATGAGGGACATAGCTGTTGAGAGATGATTAGTCTGAATAATGAAGTGAACCGTAACTTGTACTTAATCAGGCCAGGTTATGGGAACAAATTAGAAAGTATTTTGAGAAAGCCACCCCTCTTAAGAAAATCATTATGCTACATAAAAACTTTCCCAAAAGGCTTGGGTAGCAGTTTTCTAATACAATTGTGCTCTCTTAAACAGACTTTCTTAGTGTCGGGAGGGCTGCAAATTCCTTTAGTTTATGTATGTAGCTTTCAAAGTACGTGTATTCAGTCAACTGTTCTCTCTCAGAAAGATTCCATAGTTTTTAAAAGATTTTCAAAATGGTCTAAGATATAAAAAACTGCTGGGCTAACTGTCCTTAAAATAGTAAATGTCCTTGTATAATTTTGTTTGCTTTTAAAAGCTTTGTGTGCATACATATTCATGATTTTACAGGGTGAGAAATTGCTCTTCTTTGTGTTATGACATATTTTCTACCAAACTCCTGTTTTTTTAAATATCAAAACTTTTCATTGAATAACTTACCTATGTCATTAAAAAAATATAATCTTAATAAAGCCTTCTGGAGCAATGTTATCTACTAGCTAAACTTGAAAAGTTTTTTGGGTTTTTTTGTGAGAGAAGAACTTTCTGTAATAGGTTTTCTTATTAATAATTTGGAACATAGGAAAAACACCACTTCTGGTGAGTTGGATCCTGGTGTTGGAACATTTAGGAGAAGCATGCTGAAGAACGTTGAGGCTATGGGCAAAGCGTCTTCATTATCTCAGCCAAAGGTGCTCTTCAGCAGCAATGACATCATTGTTGCTTCCCTGACCTCAGAATTCTGGCAAGAGACAAACCCCTGAACTTAGTGTCTTTGTCCGACGTGTGTAGAAAGGAAGACACAAAGAAAGAGCGTCCCGTTGAGCCCGAGCAGGCTTTGCGACTCCTTTCTTGGCCCTTTGTGAAAGCACATGACTAGACGTGTAGAAGATTAACCCCCTTAACAGTGCTGCAAAAAATTAAATAGATGCAAAGAAGCTCTGTCACTTTCTTCCTCTGCTGTGAATTCAGTATTCTGGTGGGCAGTGAATTATTTTGAATTCCCCAGAGAGGCCAGTTCAGTCAATGGGGGCTGTGAATGAGGGCCCTCTGAAGGGCTCAGTTGTGGTTTTTCACTGTTCTTTACAGCATTATTCCTCTGAAAGAGTTCCCTCTAAGAGTGGGGTCAGTCTGGAGACCTTTATAGTGCGTGAAGTAATCCATCCTTTAATCTCTTCCTTCCTGTGGGAAAATCAGTGCAGGAAAAAAAAAAAAAGAGTGAGCTCATATTTACACCCCAATACAGTCTGTTTAGACCATTTACTTTTCATTTACTGCTACTCTTTGCATGATTATAGTTTATTTTCAAGTTTAGTTTCTTAAGAAGTAATTAAAAAAAAACTTTAAGTAAATTTTTTACTGATAATTTTGTCTAGACTGGGTCTGAATATGACCAAAATATAGTGTATGAATTTCTCAAAAAAAAATCAATAAAATAGTTTTTTTAAAAAACAGTTTGTTTTATTGATTTTTTTTGAGAATTTCATACACTGTATTTTTGCTTGTATTCAGACCCAGTCCCCTATCACCACCCATATCTTGCTGCTCATATCATGTCCTCTATTTTTAAGGCCTGTAAAGTATAATTTTTGTCCCCTAATATTTGTTAGTGTGGGTCCATCCCTCTGAGTCTGATCAACCTACCCAACATCATACCCTTAAAGAAAATGGACTCTCTTTCTCTCTCTCAGCAGCTATCAGTTGCCAATATTTCTCTCACTAGGGTTGGGGCTTCTTGCCCACCTCCCCCCTCCATGCTGGGAGTTTGTGTGGCTTGAGGTTGTGTAGGTCTTGTGCATGCTGTCATCATTTCATTAGTATAGTAGGTATTACACATTGAACAAAATAGTTTATGCCAATTTATTATGCCAATGAGGCACTCTATCAATTTCAGATTTTATTTATATATTCTGCACATAAAAATGATATTATATGCTTTTAACATAGGCCAAAATATTATGTTGGAGGATAATACGATTTTGCTCTTACTGACAAAATTAATAGTAATGAGAAGAAAAAAAAGAGAACTTGCTTTGGGGTTGGTGTAGTAATCAGAAGATGGCCTGGTGAGGGAAGGATTTTATTTATTTATTATTAATTAATTATTTATTTATGCTATTTTTGAGGCAGGTCTCACTGTGCAGCCCAGGCTGACCTTGAACGTTCTTCCATTCTCTTGTATCTGCTTTCTGACTGCAAGTATTGCATGTCTCTCCCTCTATGCCTGCCTGACAGAAGACGTCTTAATTTTGTTTGATTTTAAAAACTGTCTCTTGTATTCATGTGCCACATCCATTTGAAAGCCATTAAAAGAGTGGGGAAAATTTATTAGTCTGAGAAAAGTAGTGAACATTTCACTCCAGGTTCTTACATTTGTTTTGGACCCAAGTCTGTAAAGATAACTTCTCATAGCAGATTCCAAATATAGTTTTAAAATTTCGATTCAAAAGAAAAAAAAGGAGATTAATATTTTATTGGAAAATATACGAATGGTGGTGTGTTTTACATATAATCTTTTGAAGTTATAGTGTAAATTTCCTTATTATTAGAACGAAATTCAGCTGTTCCATTTGTCTTTGAAATAACAGAGTGATAAGAAAGGGAAGAGAAGGGAAGGGAAGGAGGATGGGGAAGGGAAAGAAGATGGGGAAGGGAAGGAGGACAGGGAAGGGAAGGAGGGAGGACGGGGAAGGGAAGGAGGACAGGGAAGGAGGGAGGATGGGGAAGGGAAGGAGGACAGGGAAGGAGGGAGGACAGGGAAGGAGGGAGGACGGGGAAGGGAAGGAGGACAGGGAAGGAGGGAGGACAGGGAAGGGAAGGACAGAGGACAGGGAAGGGAAGGAGGGTGCCTCCCTTATCACTGTACTGTGTGTGACAGTTTTAATTTTTACCTGTGCTATTGAAACAGCTTGCCGGCTTTTTGGTCCTCCTTCTTTATAGGTCCCAACAGTATTTGAAATGATGCAGCTGAAGTTCCTCAGCCAAACTACATTTGCAGAGCTTCAGTCTCTGCTTTAAACGTTTTGGCAGCTACTCATTACCCCCTGACCTCCCTGCCCAGCCTCGTCTTGTTCTGCTTCCAGACTTTGTGATCTGCCCTGCCTGTGCCTTCCCAACTGCCATATTCAGTTACCCATCTCTCACTGTCTCCCGTGAAATTTCTGCTATGCTTTTCCTTTACTTTGCACTTTTGGGAATGTCATTTTTCCAGAATGCTTTCCTCTTCCTCCAGTCTTCTCAACTTGAGCTCGACTTTACTCTGCTCATCCCAGCAGTGGGAGATGATGAAAACCTAAGGAAACATTAACTGCTTAGTATCTTAGAAGGGAAGAATGCTATGGAGCAGGATATCCTTCCCTTGAACAACCACTGCATTTCAGTGATGGTACTCTGCACTGAACACAGTCCACAGATGTTTGATGAACAGAGAGCACCATGGGATGGTCTTTCTAGCAGCACAATCTTCTAAGGCCATTCAGTACCTGGTAAGCTCATAGTGACTTTCCATTGCCCAGAACATAAAAGGAACTAAACATATTTAGCCAGATTTTTTCTTTTTTTTTTTTGTGAGTGAGTGAGTGAGCGAGAGAGTGAGAGAGAGAGAGAGAGAGAGAGAGAGAGAGAGAGAGAGTTGTGTGTTTGTGCCTGTAGTATGGATTCATGTACCATAGCCTGTGTGAAAGTCAAAGAACAGCTTCAGGTCTTGGTCCTTGTGTTCGACTTAAGACAGATCTCTAATTCTTTCCTGCTGTTTATGCCAGAAAGTCTGGCCTGTGAACTTCCAGGTATCCTCTTGACTCCGCCTCTCATCTCATCTCGTTATGTGCACACTGGGATTACAGATGAGTGCTACTGCACCCACATTTACACATGGTTCTGAGGGTTTGAGCTCAGGTCCTCAGAACTGCGCTGCAGTTTCTTTTACTTAGAGAAGTCACACCCTACGCTGAACCTTCAACAAAGGCTGATTAGCTGATTATAACTTCACTGATGGTGGACAGGTTGGAGTGTTGTAGGTCCACAACACAATTACAAGTTATGTTGTAGCCATTCATTGCCTCCCTCTGTATGACCTAACCCTCTGAGTGATTCTTAGGTAAGTCCTTTTGGAATGCATGAGTGGGCCACTAGTTTCCATCATCTTAAAACTTAAGGATACTATGTTGGATAACATCTGAGGCCTGTGGCAGAGATGTCTTCACTTTGCAGTGACCCATCTATCTGCTCTATGGTACCAGTATATTAAGAAAATATGTTGATTTGTGACTTCATTCTGTTCCTATAAAAGCTTAGTAGGCAGGCAAGATGGCTTGGTGTGTAGAGGCTTGTGCATAGGTCTTATGACCTGAGTTCAATGCCTGGATCCCACAAGGGGTCTTATGACCTGAGTTCAATGCCTGGATCCCACAAGGTGGCCAGAGCAAATTGACACCTGAGAGCTGTTCTTTCACCTCTACATGTGCATCATGAAATGTGCATCTCTCTCTCACACACACATGACATACAGACATACATACACACACACACTCATGTACTAAATAAATAAAAGAAATACAATTAAATAAGAATAATGAGTACATAAATAAAAACTTTGTGAAACTTATCACATTGGAACATGGAATTTGGGGTAGCCTAAATCTGAGTTCCTGTGCCTTGGCCGTTCATTCTTGGCTCCAGAGTAAGCTGTTCTCATTCCCTTTGAGGAGAGCGCTGTGGGTTTTATTGTTGTTTGTTTGTTTTTTACATTGTCATTACCCCTTAAGCCATTTCCCCAGTCTCTTTTTTTCTAAGACCCAGGAAAAATGGTCACCATTGAGGCGTTAGGGAGGTAGTGCAATTTTCAGGCAGATTTAAAAAAAAATTTTTTTAATAGCTTTCAGGTATTTATAGAACAACTTAGGAAATGGAGCACTTTCCTAGACAGGTATCTTTGTGACAAACTGGAAAACTGATATAGGAGAAATGCTATTGAAACCTTCTCTTGATTCATAGGAGAAAAGTACCCTTTACTCCTTCCTGTGTAATAGTGTTTGTTCTACCAACACTCAACTGGATGAAGATGTGGTCATTTCTATTGGTTTAATTCTCTGGGTAGATCATGGACCAAGCCAGTGCCAGGAGGCAGGGTGCAGGGTTTCTAAGCCAATTTAGGATTGTACCTGACTGTTATTGTTAGTATTAATTTTAAAGCCAAGAGTGGACCCGAATTCTCAGTTTGTTCCTTCAGATCTCTCATGAAACTATGCTTCTGAATCAGACTTCGCCCATATTTTTATTCTAACAGTTTCCCCACCATGAATTAGAGTACTATAAGCTTAGATCTACCTTTATCAGTGAATCTTGCCCTTTGATCTCTAGGCCTAAAATATCTCATGCACACAATGTCATAATACTCACCAATTATTGTCACTGTCTTCAGTGAAGGTATAAATATGAATATGCTGCTTCTAGGGCTTTGATAGGTTAATTTAAGCATACCCACATTCTTTCACTGTCTTGGGTGGAGGGCAAAGTGGGGTCCCAGGGATCAAGTTCAGGTGCCCAGGTCACAAGAGCACATGGCTCAGTGAGTTTCTATTATAAACACTAGCTTTTTGGTCTGTGTCAAGTCATTAGAGTAGATTCTGTCCATACTGCAACATTCATTCCTGCAAGGGGCATATTCTGTATATGCCTCTCTGGCTAAGCAAGGAAGTGGTCACATACTCTTCATCTGTTGCTCGTCCTATTAGGCAAGTGGTCACACATTGATGTCCCCTCTGTTCTTCTTGACTTCAGTCCCCTTTTTACTTTTGCATTTGAGATGGTTTCACTAATTCCCAAGGCAAGCCTTGAACTGTTATATGCACGTGTCAGTCTTCTGAGTCACTGGGATTATAGGCCTGCCTGTCAGTCCTGGATGATGGTGACTTATTTAAATATTGGTTTAACTACAAGTTCTTTCATGGTTCCCATGGAGGAGAGGGAGTGGGCATAGATTTGATCAAAACACCTTTATATGCCTGTATAAAATTCTCAGTAAAGTTTTTTTTTAAGTTAAAAAAAATGAACAAAGAAAAAATTAAAAGCACCTATGCATCTATCACATTCCCCCCATTAGATGCTTTATTTTTTAATGTATATTTTTAATGAATTTTTGTGAAGTTCATACAATACATAGATCTCAATTATATTTAGACACCCTCCCCTATTTGTATTCCTCCATAGCCCACAGGATTTTATGTATTCTGTCATATTATGTTAAGGCCTGTCAAGTTGAATTTGTGTATCTAGATGTCCCTTGGTGTGAGTTCATTCACTTGAGCCTGTTGAGCCTGTCTAGTGTCACTCCCTTAAAGAAGATCCACTCTCTCCTTCACTGAACAGTGATCAGCCTCCTACCCATTTCCCCATTTCTGCTGTGTCTCCTCTGATTGAGGTTGCATGGGTCTTGTGCATGCTGTCACCATTGCTGTAAGCTTTTATGAGCAAGTTCCCAGGACCCCAAAAGACTCTGTTTCCTCATGGTCATACACCACCCCCAGCTCTTATAGCCCTCTTCTACAATGGTCCTTGAGCCTTGAGTGGTGAAGTGTAATTCAGGAGTCCTATGTAGGGACACAGATTCTGATGTCTCTTATTCTTTACACTTTGGCCAGTTGCGCCCTTCTGATATCACATGTTTTCATCTCTTCTTTGAGTCCTTCTGTTTTGGGAAAATGAATTAGAAACATGACTGATTCCTCAGTGTTCTTCTGTTTCTACTCTGCTTGAGGATTCTTCACTCACAGATTTTGACATGAATGAGTCTTCCTAATGCTTTCATATTTTTATTAATTTATTTTATTATTTTATGCATATGTGTGTTTTGCCTGCATGGATATAAGTGTGCCTGTGTATTAAAAGGCCCACAGAGACCAGAAGAGGGTATCAGGTCCCCTGGAACTGGAGTTACAGACAGTTGTTAGCTGCCATGTGGGTGCTGGGAATTGAGCTTAGTTCCTTTGCAAGAGCAGCCAGTGCTCTTAACCACTGAGCCATCTCTCCAGCCCCTGTTTTCATATTTTTATTTGAGGTATGTGGTCAAAAATTTCTATATATTATTACCTGTGACTTGTGTACAGAGAGAGTGATAGTAATCCTGAGATTTGTTTTTCTTAGAAAGTTTTGCTTGCAAGATTGGTCTCTGGCTGGCATTGGGAACTTGAATTACAGGAGGTTTCCTTTCTTCCAGAATTGATGACAGTATCTCACTGTGCCTAAGCTAAACAAATCTATTCCGAAAAACTGCATTCTTCCTGGGGGTCTAAGATGTTGCTGTGTGCTAGCCAAAGGGCCTCTACTCAACCAGCCTCAACATAAACCTTGGGCACTGAGACTTAATGACTTTCCCTGGGAGACAACATTTCATGTGTGTTGTCAAAATTCATTGCCAGAGGAATTGTGTCTCTTGTGACTCCCCTGGGAGAGGACTTTGGCAGACTGTGCCAGAATTCCTCTGGACATCCCTCCAGGAGATTTTTTCCTTTTGCAGATTTTTCTTTTTACCTTTGTGCTGTAATAAATCTTAGCCATGAGCCTTGCTGCTTGCACAGTCCTGTCAGTGATAATGAATCATTGATTATATGGGTGGTCTTGGAGACCTCGAACAGAATACTGCCTTTACATTGATTAGGGTGTCAGCCAGGCTGCTGAAACAGAGATCACAAAGCACTATGACTTCAATAAGAAATAAGTTCATTTTTTCCCCTGAAGTTAAGATTACAGATTTTGAAATCTAGATTGACGTAGGCAAATGGCTATGTCTGTAGGTACACAGGGTGCTGGTGCATGTTGGGGGAAGTTTCTGAAACAGCAGCCCTGGGTAGGGAAATCACCCCTCTATTGCCCACGCTGAGCTAAAGCAGCAAAAGTAACTAGATTTTTTAAGGATTTGTTTTTATTTGTGGTGTGTGAGTGCTTATCTGTGTGCTAGTGTACATACCTGTGTAGGTATGTTCAGAGGTCAGAAGAGGGTGTTGGGTGTTCTCCTCCATCATTCCCCACCTGTTGCTCTGATGCAAAGTCTCTTCCCTGAACATAGGGCTCTTTCCTTCACCAGGCTGGAAGTACAGCACAGAAAACCCCAGTGTTCCTTCTGACTCCACCCCCCACCCTTGGGAGCTGGGGTTCCAGGCAGTTTCAGGGAATGGCCCATTGTTATTTGGGTTCTGGATTTGAACTCTGTTCACATGATTGTGGAACAATCTTAAGTAATGAGCCATTTCCCCAGCTCCTTTAGCAGATTTTGATGAGAGACTTTGGGCTAGGGGACCTCATGATTAAGAGAGTCCTTCTTTCTCACTTGGCATGATAATAGGCCCAAATACATGGTGAGATAATCTAGTAGAACTTTGGTTTCAGTCCTGTATACCAGAGGAAGGCTTGAAGTTGAGGGTACCAGCTGTAACCTGACATGTTCAATGGGCTGAGGGCTATTTCACATGTATGTAACAATGGCATGGCAAACAAGCAACAGTGTTTGCAGTATCACCATTTTTCATTGAAAACAATTCCTATTTTTACCCCTATACTAAGGAATAGGTTTCAGTATTTTGGTTGCAAAGCAGTCAGCCTTTCAAAGACATTTATTTTATTTTTGTTTTTGTTTTTGATGTGGAATCTCAAACTTGCTGAGTTCAAACTTGCTATGTGTAGTATAGGCTGTACTTGAATTTCTGATCAGCCTGCTTAGACCTTACAAGTGCTATAATTACAGGCTTGTGTCACAATACATAGCACCAATAATCCTCCAATATCTGGAGTCCCTGTGGCCTAGTTTTCTTACCTATCATGCCTGGATAACAGAGAAAGCCACTCTTCTTCCCCTTCCTACCCCAGAGATCCTCTCTCCCCAACTCAGACTGTAGTGCTGTGACAACCCAAGGCCTATTTCCAGGCACTGGTCATTTCTCCTTTACTGCAAGAATATTGGTTGTTGATTAGCTGGGCAGGGTAGTATGTATTTGTAATTGCAGCACTTGTAAGGTAGAAGTATCACCAGAGTTCAAGGGCATCTTGGTCTACAAAGCAAATTCTAGGCCAGTTAGTGCTACACAGTGAGACCCTGTCTCAAAGAAAGTATGGGTTACATTGCATGTGTCATCTTTGTGGCTTATTTAAAAAGTTAATGACATTCCTTTATTGTTGGATTACAGCCAATTTTAGCAAACATTCATTCTGAAATGACATTCCAAGGTTATGTTAGTCTCAAAAGAAAAAGAAAGGAGCAATAAAATATATACTGTATTAGTTACTTTTTATTGCTGTGATAAAACAGCATGACTGAAATTGACTTACAGAAGAAAGAGCTTATTTTGACTTAGTTTCAGAGGGAGAGTCCATAATGCTGGGGGAGGCACAGCCTTAGATGGATGGAGCAGGAAGCTGAGAGATCACATATTTAAGCACAGGCAGAAAGGAGAGAGTGAAGTAGGAGTGGGGAAGAGGCTGTAGACTGGCAAAGCCCTCCCCCATGACATGCTTCTCCCAGGGAGGCTCCACCTCCTAAAGTTTCCATAACCTCAAACCACAACCTTCTCAAATAGCTCCACCAACTGGGGACCATGTTCAATTAAGTGAGCCCATAGGGGATATTTCTCATCAATAGTACAACAGATATTCTGTCCATTTGATTAATTTTAAAGACAAAATTGACTTATTTAGTAGCTATGAAGGGATGACCACCTGCCACGCTTTCTTGGTACAAAGCAGTAGGAAAGGTCCTTATGCCCATCTTCATCTCTCTCTTCCTTCCCTTTTCTCCTCACATTCTCTTCCCACACTTTTTTTTTTTTGGTGATAATTGCTGGCTAGCTCCAGCACTCTTTCTGGCTCTGTTGTCCATGGGGCTGAAGATGAGTTGGCCATTGATGAGCCATGAAACAGATTTAATAGAACTTAAAAATAGATAAAATAATGTAAGACTTCTTTTTTAACATACCATTTCTTTTCAAAAACACTTAGAAAATCATATGGAAAAAAGCACCAAAGAGGGACACGTTATTCTCCTTTAATAGCATGCTTTTGGAATACCCATCTAATTGGTCCTACAGATAATTAAAATTAACTGCTTCCTGTGAACAGACGAACTAGTCTCCCATTCCTCTCTCCTTCCATCTACCCATCCCTTCCTTGCTCCCTCTTTTCCATTTTTATTCTTTTCATTTTAGAATTGCTTAAGACTAGCTTCAGATGAGACCTGTTCACTGGATCAGTGAGTTACCAAGAGCCTTACCTGCAAACAGCATTTGTGCACCGCACATTGTTTCCATTTATCTTCACGGTGGGAATGCAATGAAAGCATGCGGGCATGCAAAACTCTAACCTATACTGCAAAATAATAAAGTATCTCCCATAAGGCATATCTAGGTAACAGTGTATTGTAGTGTCCTCTTCATTTAGATGAACTGCTTACTTACGTAGTGATGGGACATGCTCAGTGATTTTCTGTCCCACTGACAAGTAAGATACAGGATTGACTACTAGTAATTATGTGGTAATTACTCAGATTTGTGTTTTTGTGCTTTGATGCTAGAAAATTACTTCTTTAATGTCCAGTGTTGCCAAATAGCATTCCTTTGGGACTAGCAAAAAACATCTTTTTCATCTTATGTTAATTATATACCGTGTGGCAGAAATAAATAGCATTTTTTAGAAGTCTAAACCTTTTAATCAAGTAAGAAGTGACTGACACTGACCCCTTTGTGTTTTGACTAACACCATTTATGGTCCCCTAGGTACAAATTCAAGTTAATTTGAATGAGAAATGTTGGTAATACAGTATTGAAGATTTCAAGTTTGCCCCAAATTATACATTATGGCTCTTGCTAACTAGCCTTGTCCTGTATACCTGGAATGAGATAAGTCATTTTTGATAACCAAATTTATACCTACAAGCTGATACACTGATCAAAGCTGCAGTCTGTAGGTGGTGTGTCACCTAATAAAGGATGTTTGCTCAGAATGTAAAGCCAGGTAATTAGGATCAGCTCACCTGGAAGGGTTACTCCCTTTTCTAAATTTTTTAACAGCTTGACCTGAGTAGCTTTTGGAGAGTTCAGATACAATTTTCTGTAAAAAGGAAGGCAGAGATTTTATCTCTTTCTGACACATTTGAAATGTCCAATGTTTAAATTTTGTTATTAAGTATTTTTAATTAAGGACTTTTCTACATTCAATTGGTTTCCCTGAGGTGACTATCTGATCCTTGCGTAGTCACTCAGGGGCCCACTTAGCTGTCGTATTCTTTTCTGTACATTCTGTCTCTTTTCTATATTTTCTCTTTTCTGTATTTTCACTTTTAACCCACCTGTATCTTGGCATATACTTTGTCCCAAGATGTTTAGATCAATATTTTGAATCTCTGCCTTTTCAAAGCATGTTACCTCACATAACTACAGTAGGGTGAGAAGCAGGTCCTGTATATAATTTGTCTTCTCCCTGCCCGCTTTTTTGTTCTGTTTCTATTTTCTTTATTTTACATTAACTAAGTAGTTTCTGTAATTTACATTTTAATTTATCAGTGCTTACTTTATCTTACAATTATTTCTTAAGTACTACAATACATATATTTAAATTTTCCATTATATTTTATGTTAATAAAGTACCAATTCACGTAAAATGCAAGAACCTTATACTTGAGCTGGATGTGGTGGCACACACCTTTAATTTCTGTGAGATCTAGGCCAGCCTTATCTGCATAGTGAGTTCCAGGCCAGCTGGGGCTACAGAGAAACCCTGTCCAAGGAAACAAACAAACAAAAAACAACAGCAACAATATATACATACACACAAGTATATATGTACATATATATTTTTTTTTCACTGAACTCCCTTAGGCCTATGTATTGCCCTGTCCTCCTTTATTATAATAAAAACGTAAGAACATAAAGCTTACATTGTGGCAGTATTTTGTGACAGTATTACCTATGCATACATTATAAACTGTACTCTGTTATTTTTTTCTTGAATATACATATTTTAAATAAATTGAGCATCAAATACCATTTTTTTCTTTTCCTGCACTGATGTTTATGGTGTTCAGCATTCTTTCCTACATGTCAAATTTAAATTGAGTTCCATTTCCCCTCAACCTTAAGAACTTTCTCTGGTATTTCTTATTGTACAGATCTGCTTTGCATCTTAATTTTTATTTGTCTGAGGGTGTTTCATGGGATCTGCATTCTTGAAGGATATTTTCAGTAGACTTTAGCTCAGAAATGTCTTTGGGAAGCTCTTATCTCTATTCTCCTCCATTTACCATTTATGCCAGCTGTTCTTAAGATCATCCATATCCATGCTGCTGGCAGTGTGACAGAGCGGATTACATGTGTTTCATTTCTGTTTGATGTTGAAACTCAGCTATTTGAAATTGTAAAACTGTATTATCCACCAAATTTTGGAACATTTTGGTTATAAATTCTTCAAGCTATTTTTCTCACCATTCTTATTCTGTATTGTCTATCAGAATCCAGGTGTGTATGCATTGTTCTTTGGGATATTGTTCCATAGACCATTGGAACGCTTTACATTTTGTATGTGATCCATGTTCAATATCACCAAGTCTTCTAAATGTCAGTTCAAATCTTTGCCATATCTAGCCACTTGATTTTTTTAAAAAAACTATTGTACTTTTTTGATTTAGTGCATTTGTTTTCTTAAATCTTAGTTGAGCTTTCCCTCTTGTTTTTAAATTATGAATATATTCTTCACATCACTGAGGAGTTATATAGTCTTTGAATCCTAATTCTTCTATCTGGCTCAGCTTGCATTCCGTTTCAGCTAGTTGTCTTTTCTCTTGGTTATGGATTATACTTCTGTGTTTCTACTTGCATCTTATAACTATGGATTAGATCTTGAATGTCACCACATAGGGACTTTCCATTCTGTAGTAGTTCTAGATAGTGTTAATTATTTTTATCATTTTGCTGCTTGTTTTAGGTTGACAAATTGATTGGAATCTAATTCTGATTATAATCTCCTCTTCTTTTAGTTCTAGCTGAACTGCTTTGCATAACCCCATATACTCAGAGTTTGGTGGTTAGCCAGAGATAGGAGTAGAGTAGCCTTACAGAATTTTGTTCGCCTTTCATGACTTTGTTTACAGTGGTCACTGCATCTCCCTTGACACACACTGTCTAAGTACTGTGGTCCCCAAACTCAGTCCTTTGATTCTTCAAGCCACTACAAGCACATGTTCCCATTTGAAAGTCAGCTACCCTTACAGACCTCCCTCAGGAAGAAAGGCCTTCCAGCAGAAGGCTTCCAGGTGTCCTTCCTTTCTTCTCAGGGTCAGCTCCCCAGTCAGTTCCTTCTACTTCTGCTTATTGTTTGATGCTCTAAGCAGATGACTGTTTGGTCTATTATTTCATGTTTCTTTGTTTTCTTTAACAGAGTTGATTGAATAGAAATTGCCTGTGATACCAGAAGTGAAGTGATATCCTTTGTTTTGCAATTTGGAAGATGCCACTTTCAATAAATAAAACTAGTGAAAAAATATTGCTTCTTGAAACAGTAGAATGGTCCTAGTCCCAAAAGAATCTATAGTTATAAAATTGGTCCAGGGAAGATACTCTCCAGAAAGAGATTGTTGGAATGAAAGTTAAACTGTACTGAATCCTACTGTAAGTCCCAGGAGTACAGTAAAATGACTACCTAGAAATAAATATGTTACTCGGTGGCTCTCCTCTTTGGAGGTTCTTTATATCCAAACCTATAACTTATTTAGCATTTCTATTTTGGGCATTTGCCAAAATGGACATTACTGCTCCTTTATTCTTATGCATTTTGCATTGGGATTAGTAGATGTGAAAAGGGAGTATAGAGATGTGCAAGGGTAGATAAAAACTATGAAATTGAAGTCTTCTTTATGCTTGGGTAGTGTATTCATATGTGTGTGTGTGTGCATGTGTGTGTGTGTTTGTGTGTGTGTGTGTGTGTGTGTGTGTGTAAGGAAGGAGGAGAGAGAACATATATATGAGAGACAGAGTTCAAATTAAATCAGTGAATTGGTGAATAATATTTGTGTAAAATTTTATATTAGTTTGAACTAATTTATATTTGTATTACTGTGAAAGACCATTTTAGTTGTAATCCCAGAGAAATATCTTTTCCTCATCTTTGGCTTTTACCAGGTCTTTATACAATTATTTGTAATGCATTTGAAGATTCTATATAAGAAATCCTGTACATAATAGGAAAATATATTTATAAAAACACTGAACTTGAAGAGAAGACATGGGAATTTGATTCCCAGGACCTACATGGTGGAGGCAGAGAGCGAACTTGAAAGTTGTCCTCTGACCTCTATATGTGTGTCTTGCCACACATCTGCTTCTCCCCACCTCTCTCTCTCTCTCTCTCTCTCTCTCTCTCTCTCTCTCTCCCTGCCCCCTTTCTCACACACAGACAAATAAATGTGATTTGTAAAAATTTTTAAAGAAGAAAGAAAAAGTACATTTCAAAGGAAAACTGTATTAGATTAAACAAGCTGTTTGATTGATCTAGTAAGCACAAAGTATCTAAAACTATAATCCGATTTTTATCACTGCCTTATACTTTTATAAAAATCTATCTCTTTGTGAAGCCCATCTATCTTTTGTAATATCCCAAAGTGGGGAAGGAAAAGGAGTGAAAAGAGTTATTAAGATCTTTGAAGTCAGACTTTCCTCTGCACAATTCAGAGTGAGTGCAGGTACTGGAAAATTTTACCACTGTTTTCAAGGAGGAAGTGCTCCAGTAGCTTCTGCTTGGACTTTTCTGCCACAATAGCTCTTATGCCACAGTCAGGGAAAGTTTTTTGAGCTTGGTGATTCAGATAACTTCTTACACTATTCATTTTAATGTATCATTAAAGACATTGCAAATACCAATAAAATGTATTTGTGTGTCCCCTGGCCATATGCAAAGTACATTCAGGTTTGCATTCATACTCCTTGACTGGTAGATAGACCAGAGGTCACCATGAATTATTGCTGTTCTGTTGCAGTAGTCACTAGATTTTACAGTCATCACCTTTCATACAGAATACATGTAATGCCTGAAAGGGATGTCTAGTGTATAAGGTAGATGGCACTACAACACTCCTTTTGACAGCCTCAACTCCTGGCTACACCTTGCTCATGTGGCCTCTGGAGAAGGGGTTCATTCAGAAGCAGTGAGTGTTCCGAAAGTTGGTATGATAGCAAGAGTCTAAGATGGTACCGACTTTGTCAGCCCTGGTAACCAATAAATGGGATGATAGATAGAAGAGATTATCCTGAGTGGGCTTGACCTAATTAGAAGCCTCTATGAGAAGGTCACTTAGAGTCATGCTTCTATTAGATTGGAAGAAGGCAAGCAGTCATGCTGTGAGCTGCCCATGGGGACCACATAGCAATGAAGGAACAGGAAACTGTAGCTAAGGGTCCATGTCTGATATCTGACAGGAAAACTGAGACCTAAGTCACACAGCCATAACGTGTGGATCCTGTCAGCAACCGTAGATTTGGAAGAACTCTATGTTCATTTGGATTCACTATTTCAACTCTGAGAGAAACTTGGAAAAATCAGTAATGGCAAATAGTTGATCCCTGACCAGATTCTTACCTGAAAGACTATAAATAAACAAATGGGGGTCCCTAAAATAAAGCCCCCAGCTTTTAGTGATTTTAATAGAAAGCTAAAACAGTTGTTATAGTGTTATCTGTTATAAGTTCTCTGACTGAATATATTAATTCAAATAATGCTGATAATGTTTTGAAGCATTATGTACAGTTGTATGATCAGAAGCAATTACATTTTTATATTAGTAGTGTATAGTGACCACTGCTTTCTGTGTAGAAGCTCAGGTTTATTACTTTGTACCACTAAGAACTTTAAATGGAGGTTCTACTAATGAGAATAAAGAATATTATGGAAATAGGTAGGAGAGTAGATAGAGAAAATGCTATTATTATATGTTATTTCTTATATGGTTTGGGAATTCTCTTAGGAAGAGGTCATATTCTGGGGGGCCGGAACAAACAAACCTACTTTAAGTCCACTTAGGTCAGAAGGTATGCGCAAACAGGACTTGTGTATAAATGTGATGAGAAATTTCTTTCCCTGTTTGAGAAAAGAGGATGGATTTGTTTAGAGAACCAAACAAGAAAGAGTGGAAGGGAGAGAAAAGGAGTTGGGTACATTAAATCAGTGCCAGATATGGGTAGATCACCCTTTCCTATATGACTTCAAGAGAGTAACTAAACTCATCAGGTATTTGTTGGAAAAGGATCTTCTTGGAGAGCAAAGAAAGCAGTGAACTTGGTGTCCTAGCAGAGAGGCGAAGAGAACATTTTGGGGCTGGAGAGATTTCTCAGTGGTTAGGAGCACTGGCTGGTCTTACAGAGGACCCAGGTTCAATTCTCAGTACCCACATGGACAACCATCTGTAACTCCAGTTCCAGGGGAATCTGACACCCTCTTCTGTCTTCCACAAGCATTGAATGACACAGGTACACTTACATACATGCAGGCAATATACTCATACACATAAAATAAAAATAATAAATAAAATATTTTCTTGGAAAAGAAAACCTTTTGTAAAGCTATAGATAGTGAGGAATTAAGAAGGCCTCAAATTGAGGAGTCAGTTGAAATCATGGTGCTGACTCTGGGCTCCATGGGGTCCCAGTTCAGTAACAGCTAGAAATGTTTATGCTTACTATGTGGTAGGCACAATGGTAAGCCCCTGTCCTGTGTAACTTTATTTCCTCTGGAGAGTAGATAATATCCATTCCCTATGAATTTCAAACATGTAGTGTGGTGCCTAGAATATTAGATGATCTCTTTAAATTATTTATCAAATAAAAAGCACACCATGGGGCTGGAGAGATGGTTCAGCAGTTAAGAACACTGGCTTCTCTTGCAAAGGATCCAAGTTCAATTCTCAGCACCCACATGGTTGCTAGCAACTGTCTGTAATTCCATTTCCAGGGGATCCAATGCCCTCTTCTGACTCTGCAGGCATTGCATGACACAGGAACACTTACATGCATATAGGCAATACACTCATAAAATAAAAATAATAAATATTTTAAAAGCTCATCGTATCTATTATATAATAGTGGCAAATTTTATATGATGGTTCAAAAAAAACTTGGTTTCATACCTCATAGATCTAATACTTACAATCTAGCAGGTAGTAAATGAATAAATGAATGATATATGTAGGAAAAGATTTAATAATATCTCTGGTTTATACTAAGTACATTTTCAGCAAAATTATTTTTGAAAATAAAGTCAGATCTGATATCCCTTTTGTCTAATTCTCAATGTATTGTACATATTCAGTGTTACAATCTTCCTTCTCTAAGTTTAAATGAATTGTGTACTCATGTTAGGAATTGAACTCAGGGCCTTGTATTATGTAAGCACTCCACTGTGAACCACAGTCTCCAGTCCTTGTTACTGCTGTTTATTAACCTAAGAGTTTTAGTAAGTTATGCTGACCATAAACATCTACAAGTACATATCTTTTTGAAAAACCAATGCAATTCAGTGTAATTGAATTTCAGAGTTTTGTTCATAAAAGACAAATTTTGGTAGCTGTAATAAATAAGAAACACAGTTCTGTTTAGATAGATGCATGGTTTGGAAATGTAAACATCTTTTCAGCTAACAGTAAAAGAACAGCCAAACATCCATTCTACCATTCCAGCCTCCCCCATTTACCTGTCTGCCTTGTTCAAGTGTCTTCTTTCTCAAAACAGTGCTTCCCTTATTCGATCAGCTAAAAAGTGTGCTAACATCATTTACTATCTGCTGTTCTTCCTCTCACTCTTCTATGAAGAGGAAAAATTGCTGTTGTTTTAAGAGCCAAAGATACATGAACAACTCTGATTAAAGTATGCTTATGCAGATGTCCAGGGCTTGTGCTTCTGTGTTGACCTGCTTTGCTGCTTGGTCTGTCCCATGGAGGGAGTCCTATTTCTAGGCTCTTTTTAGTGTCTTCCTATTTTACTTTCTGATAGTATGTGCTACTTTTGCCTTTTTAATCGATTTCTCTGTTTTCTATTGCCATTGGAAATCTGTGAAGGATTTTGAAGATTTAAATAAGATTATGTTGGTAACATGATACTATAGACTTTATGCAATGGCCAGGAGCACAGAGGTTACAAACCCTCTGTGAAGCTTGACTAGAAAGTGCTCTTTGCTTGCTGCTTTTTACTGCAGACTGCCTGTTACTGTACATCATGGGTTTCCCCAGGGCTTTTCTTTGTTTTTGTATTTCTTTTCAGTTTGTCTGTATATCCAAGGAGAATATTTCCTCAAGCTCTCTGTGCCTTTCTGTTTGAACTAATTGATTGACCTTTAACTGTAATTGTACTTCAAACATCGAGAACCCACAACTGTCCCTAGCATATTTTCTAATGAATACAGGTGGGGAAAACAGTCATTTTCACTTTGAATTGAAAATATTCAGTTCAAAATTATTAGATTTACCAAATGCTTAATTTGTCATGCCCAGTGTTCTGGACTTGCAGTTGAGGCAGAATCAGAAAACACCACTAGTTCCTTTGGAAATGATGAACGTTATAAGAAACATTGGCTTTCACATACAGGTTTCATATGGGTTTTTCATAAGGGACTTTGTGAATTAGGATGGGATCAACAATAGATTATCTGTTTCTGTAGCAACTGAGGCAAGACATGTCTCCTGGAGGGGTCTTCTTACATGACTCTGAGCAGACTCTCTTCACTACATCATTATTGAGAGTACCCAGAGAGTGTGCTCACTCTGGAGTAATTTCTTTAGGAATAATGACTGGAATAAATTCAGAGTGCTTGTGTACTGGTAAACTTTGGTTGTCTCTAGTTCTTCTGCTAATAAATCCCAGTTTGGAGCTAAGAATTTTTGGTGAAATGATGGAGAAAATGTCCTTTCTCTAAGTACACATACAGACAACTCTGGCCCAGGTCCCATTCGTTGTTTCTTTCCAATGCTTGGCAACATCAGAAGCTACTCAAAATATCAAGAAAATATCAAGACTGTCGATCTAAGCTGCTCAAGGTGGCAGAGATACTGGCACTGTAACTATGTCACACCCAATAGCAAGTTGGAATGATTTTAGCATCTGCAGAAATAAAGTAAACATAGATTTGGAAAATGCTAGAACAGAGACAGATGTAGACTACTCATGCAGTGACTGGGGAGTTCTTTCTCCTTGAGAAGTCAGGGTAGGTCTTTGTAGACTAACTTGATTGAACAGATTTTCACAATGACTTTGGCAGATGAATGTCTGTGAGGAGCTGGCAACATTGTCTGTCCCCTCTCTTTCTAAGTGTGGTATTCAAAATGATTGACTGCTAGTGTTGCAAAGGAACGTACCAGTTAGAACGGCACTAGTAGGCATTACACAGAAACAGGGTTCCTTTCAGGTGCACACTGGATGTATGTACCACTCAGGAAGTACTTTGAATGGCATCCACTTGATAACTGGTGTTGAGTATTCTCATATATATCAAGACCAGTTCAGGTACTGGCTCCATGAATATGAGTCCTCCTCTTGTTTAATATTCAAATTCCTGTTTCTTTGTGATGCTACAGGGAATGCTACTTGTGAAGAACTCTTGGGAATTACTGTTGTACTCTTAAAGCATCTTTGGAAAAACTGTAGTCATTGATAACACAAAAAGTATCAAAATTTATATGCTCCAAGAATGCACTGCTTTTGTGTATGTGTCTTGAAGGCACTGACTGTTGACCATGAAGATGAATGAACGTGCTCTTAGAGCAGAGGAATAGTTCTCTTTTGCCTTCACTCTCTTCCCTTCCTACCCTCCTCCCTCCCTTCCTTCCCCCACCCTCCGTTCTTCCCTTCCTTTCTTCTGTCCTTCCTTTTTTAAATAACAAGGACTTACTGTACAGTTTATGGAATTTGATTTGAAATTAGACCAGCCTCAAACTTGGAATCCTTCTGCCTCTGCCTTTTAAATGCTGAGATTACAGCCACATGTCATCACATCTAGCTACAGCAGAGCTTTTCCTACTAATAGCATCTACAAATCACAGAAGTTTCCCAACTTAACTACAAGGAGTGGTATGTAGGAGAAAAGTAACTTTTTTCCATATGTATACATTTCCTTTTCCTTCATATACATTGTACATGAAAATTCTAATTCTTAATATATTCTTCCTACAGTTACAGCATTTGTGAATACCCTGTCTCAGCTCACATGCTGAAATTTAATCAGCAAAGTGATGGTATTTGAGGGTGTGATCTTCAGGAGATCATTAGGTCAAGAATGCTATGTCTTCATGAACTAGACTGGTGCTCTTATAAACAAGGATCAAAACATACATCCTCCCTGAATGTAAGGACATAGAGGTATCAATCATGAGGACTGAGCTCTCACTAGCCACATCCTGCTGCTACCTGGATCTTTGAGGATTGAGTCCTCACTAGTCACCGACTGCTGGTGCCTGAATGTTAGACTATCTGGCCTTTAGAAGTGTGAACAAAGCATTTCTATTGTTTATAAGTTACTCAGCATATGACATTTCATTTAACTGCCCAAATAGACCAAGACAGTTATTTTTGGCATTCTACTTAACAGTACACTGCACATGTGCTGACATATATGTCATAGCTGATACATATGCATCTGAGGATTTGAAACTCAAGTTGGTATTACCAGATGGTTTTCTTCAATGTGTGTCTTAAGCTTCACTCTTTAGTTCTGCTCTGTGTCTCTGTTTTATGGCATTTTGTCTTGCCCTTTCTCTCTATATAACTTGTCATCTAGTTGTGTCTTTTCCCCTTCATATCATCGTATTACAGCTTATAGAATTTTTTTCATTTTTTAAAATTTATTTATTTTTACACCCACTTCCAAGATAGCACCCTCCCATACCTCCCTCCCCCCACTAGAGCCCTTATACTCTGATATCCCTGCTACTGTCTGCTGTGCTGTCGGCAACCCCAGCCATTCCCCACTACTTGCCCTTCTGGTGAATCTAGTCAGCCTATCTAGAGGTCTTTGTTTTAGGGGGGTCAGTACAGCTTATAGAATTTTAAGCCAAATAATTCTCTGATCATAATTCTGGGTCCCTTTTCAATTTTTTTTTGGAGGCACAAGAGAGATTCAATAAAATTTAAGATTTGGGTGATATTTTTTCTTCTTTCAAATGAAATAATCCTTGCACTAGATGACTTTTAGTTTTCTTTCCATTATCAAAATTTCTTGGTTTTCTTCATTCCTTTCTCTTTGTTTAATGCCCTGATAATTATCTAGTATGAAGGACCTCCCCTTTGGGAACACAAGTGTTTACCCTGATATGCTGGTCCTGCTTGTATGGCTGTTGTTGGTGTCCATTCTTCTGATCCTGACTGAATACTCCTTCCTTGGAAGCTTTTTCTGACCCTACAAAGTGTGTGCAGCCAACAGTTTTGTGCCCTCAGACTAGCATGGGCTTGCCCTGCTTTACTGTCATCACAGCTTGTAATCATATGTCTGTGCACTTACTCACTTGGGCTCTGTCTTTTCCATTAAAGTGTCTTGAAGGGCCAGGAGCCTGTCTGTTTTACCCATCATTTTCCTTCTTCTACCTGGCAGAGTTCTGGGCACATAGTAGGCACTCAGGAAATATTTGTTGAATTGAATGGATTGCAATCCTAGAAATGTGTTGGCCACCTGGGACCATTCCTTGTGGGAGAGTCAGGCTTACTGGGCCAATTTGCTGCCTCATAGGGATGAAATAGAGTCTATACTCAAGATTGCCAGAGGCTGGTTTACTGAGTCATAGTTGAGAGGAAGGGAAACTGTGTCTTGCATAAAGTCTGAAGGGTGAGATAATGCTAGAAATGGCATGGAGGAATTGGTAATAAAATAGGCAGCCAGGAAGATTTAGATCAAGAAGAACATAGAGGAAGGAAACATTGTAGGGCCAACAGCACAAGTCTAACACAGAAGAGTAGTCAACTTTTCAGTAGTCGCTGGTGAGCTATGAGAGTCATTTCTAAAGGGGTTCATGAAGAGTGAAAACCAGAAAGCTTGGGTAGTGGTATTTGGAGTGCTATAGAAATGCCTACCTTTATTTGAGAGCAAAGTTGCTTGTGTCAAAGGTAGGAGGTTTGGGATAATTATCACAATTAGAATGAAAGGTCTTGCTGGGTGTGCTCCTTTGCTAGCTATTTCTGTTGTCATTTTTTTTTGAAGTCATAGTAACAAGTTCCACAGTTAAAAATAAATTCCTTTCACAGCATTTTAAACCAAGAAACTATGCAAAAATATAATCAGTCACCTCATTCTCTTGAAATATATAACTGAAATAGCAATAAATAATCCACCAGTGTGGACAGGATGGAAGAAACAGAAATGGAAGAAAATTTAGTGTAAGGAAAAAATGTAAAAATCTATTTATGGAAGGGTTTATTTTCACATTGCCTAGTTAATAATTAGTGACATCTTTTACTTTCTTCTATTTATAACTCTCTTCTTCCTTTTGCCATATAAAGCTGTTCAATTTTAAAATAATTTACATGTGTAATAATTCTGCTACAGTCCTGAATGAGATAATCCCTTGTGACTGGTTTTCTTTGCTTCTAAGTTAGCTGCTTAATGCTAAAAACAACCCTTGGCTCTTATGATTCCAAACACAGCAAGAAGACAGTAACAGGAAATTCTGTACCACTAGAAAAGGGAGCTATTTCTAACCATATAGTACAACACATAGGCTGGCATTCAATTTTTAATTAAATAAAAACATGTTTTTAATGTTAAGATGAAAAACATTATAGAGAAACTTAGAAATTGTGCACTTTTTCGTTGCATTGCTAAAGTAACCATAAACTTTGAAAAAAAATTGTTTTTGGCTTTTCAACACAAGTTCTTACATGCAGCCCTGGCTGGCCTGGAACTTGTACTGCAGACCGAGCTGGCTTCAAAGTTATGGCAGTGCTCCTGCCTCTGCCTCCCAAGTGCTCGTATTGTACATGTGTAGCAGCATGCTTGACTAAATTTTGACAACTTTGATTTTAATTCTTTATCATACAAACTATGAGGAAAATAAATAGGCACTATCTCTATCCTAGCATATCACATATTAAACTGGGCAGAGAATTAATAGTCTGCATAAATTCCTCACATCACTTGATATTTTTCTAGGAAGCCTCCTCCCCAGTCAAGACTGAGAGCATTATTAGCAGCCCATCCCATACACTTCCTTTAGCTCTATTTCAGCTATAAATGTCATATGGTCATTTTAACTGACTTGGAACTTTAAATAAGTAGAACCATATATTATGTAGTATTTTTTCTTCTAGCTCCTTTCAGTTGAAGTTATCTTTATGAAGTTTCTTCATGTGTATAGAGTTCATGCATTCTATAGCTGGACAGCCATCCAGTACTTGGACATACCACAATTTCCTTATCCTTTTTAGTGTTAGTGAACTGGAATGCTTACATTTTAGCTATTATTAATAGAGCTACTATGAACATTTTTATGCTCATTCTTGGGTGCATATACAGTTTTGTTGCATCTATGTATCTGAGTAAAAACAGTCACAATTGAGCTTGAGTGGATACTTCCAATGTTCAGAGTAGCTTTATCAAAATATTTTATTACTAGAGAGTCTTCTAGAGGCCTAGTTCCATCCTTGTAGATGCTTTGTTTTATTGTTGATATTGTTCAGTTAGCGATGGTAGAGTAAGACTGGTTTTGGTGGGCTTAATTAGTATTTGCTCATCTTGTATTTATTGAGTATTCGTATAACAGCTTTACTGAATGGCCTATTTAGGGCTTTCACCCAGTTTTCTATCAGAACATCTTTTTGTTGCCAGTGTGTAGAATGGAACTTTTTTATATGGTACTTCTTCAGGTATGTGTGTCCAAATATGATTTCTTACACTGTGTCTTACCTTTTAGTTTTTTTATCATATCTCTAGATAAACAAATGTTATAAAATAATTTAACTGAACTTTGCTATGGTTATAGTTTTCATGATCTTTTAAAATGTTGTTCCTATCTCACACATGAAGATAACCCATGTTTTCATTTAAATGTGTTCCTGTTTTTTTTCTTTATGTTTAGATTTACACATGGTCTAGTATTGATTTTTGTGTCTTATAGGAAGATACCCAGTTGAGCCAGCATCATTTACTAAAAAGCCTATTTTGCCATTGCATAGTAGTGTCACCTTGCCTATGATGTGGCTATCTATATGCATGTGCACCTGTTCAGAGTTCTCTGCCTTCTGAGTGCTAGAATTAAAGGTGTGTGCTACCAAATCTGGCTGTGCCCAATGTTTTAACTTTATTTTGAAATATATTTTCTCTTTTTACAGACAAACTCATTTTAATGCAACTAATACTTAGATGTTTGCACATGCATCTGTAATCTCTATATATCTGATTATTACTAGTCACAGTTGGTTACTTTCTGAGATCTTTGACACCTGAGCATGAATATAAAGTCTTCAGGTAGATTTAAATGCTAATTTTTTCATGTCTACTAATAAACAGGAAGCAAATTTTTATAGTTCTTCCTCAAATAATAACTCTGTTTTTATTGATTGATATTTTTGTGTGTATTTCATGCAGAACATCCCAAACAATCTTATTCATCTGCACACTCACATCCCAAGTGACACCCTCCCATTTCCCCCAACCCAACGCTGGTGCACATATACTCTGTCATCCCTATTACTGTCCACTGTGTTGTCAGTGCCCTGGCTGTTCCCCAGTGATTATCCATCTGCTGAGTCTAGTCAGCCTATCTATAGTTCCTTGTTATAGGAAGATCGGCTCTTCCTCATCAGTAGCAAATTGTTGCCAATATTCCTTTAGATAAGATTGGGGTCTGCTGTTCATTTTCCCAGTTCTGTGCTGGGTTACTGTCTGGGAGTCTCTTGGGCCACCCTGGCTGGCCAACAACTCAAAGGAAGATATTGTACATCTGACATTGTTTCTTGTTATGTAGCCCTTAGCTATACACATGGACTCTTAAAGAATTATATTGATCCCTTTAATCTTTGCTTATACTTTCCTTTGGGTGTTTAAGACCATGCAGTTGGCCCAGATAAACCAATTTATTTTTACTCTTAAGGTCGTTTGAGGATCTCTTTCTCAGGGGCTACATAGGCTTAGGAGGACCCCTGGCTCCTTTCTTCTACCAGTTCCGTCTATGTGAAGATAAGTGGAAGGTCCTGCTCAACTGTAGATGGTTTCACTTGGAAGCATGGAGGAAATGTTTCCTCTGTGTTGACCCTCCTCTTTGTAGACTGGACACTGGTTCAAGTCCATCTGGTGGAGTCTCCATGGCCTCCTTGATCAAGAGAACTGTGTAACTCACCACAGTTACAGGACATTTTGAGAGATGCTCATAGTCCCCTAGAACTTTGTCGACCTTGGAAGGCAAGGAGCAAAAACTCTCCTTTAAGTCCCTCTGACCAAATTAGTGTAGGCCTCAAAGTATGTCTGTTAAACATCCAAGAAGGTTAGTTCCACCAGTCTGGTACTTTTAATTACCATGTGCTATGTAGATAAAGCTTAGGCAAAGATGAAAAGTTCTCAGATGAACCTTGACTAGTATGTATGTATAATATATAGGTCTATATATTATGTTCCTGTTTCTTACTGTTCTTCTCTTTCAGATTCTTTCTTTTCCTTTACCTCCCTGGTTCCTTTTCATTATCCTAGTTCCTATAGTTATGTCTGGATACATACTCACTTATAAGGATTTAGTACTAGGATCCACATATGAGGGAGAACATACGTCATTTTTTTTTCCTGAGTCTGTGTTACTTCATTTAATATAACAGTTTCTAGTTCCATCGACTTACCTGCAAATTCCATGATTTCATCTTTCTTTACTGCTGAGTAAAACTCCATCGTATAAATGAACCACATTTTCATTATCCACTCATCAATTGAGGGACACTTAGGTTGCTTCCATCTCTTAGCTATTGTGAAAAGAGCAGCAACAAACATGGATGTACAAGTGTCTCTGCAATAGGATGAGTTCTTTGGGTATATGACAAGGAGTGGTATAACTGAGTCAAATGGTAGATTCATTTGTAGTTTTTAAAAAATTTGTAGTTTTTTAAGAATTCTCCACACTGCTGTCCATAGGGGTTGAACAAGTTTGCAGCTCCACCAGCAGCAGATGAGTGTTCCATTTTCCCCACATCCTCTCCAACACTTGGCATCATTTATTCTCTTCATCTTAGCCAGTCTGACTGGGGTAAGATGAAATCTTAAGGTGGTTTCAATTTGCATTTCCCTAATTATTAGTGATATTGAACATCTTTAAAGATGTTTCATAGCCATCTTTACATCTTCTTTTGAGAACTCTCTGTTCAGTTCTTAAGCCCATCTTTTAATTGGGTTACTTTTTGTCTTGATTCTCTGTTTTTTGAGTTCGCTATATATTCTAGATATTAAACCTCTGTCAGATGTGTTGCTGGTGAAGATTTTTCTCCCATTCTGTGGGTTTTCTCTTTGCTTCCCTGGTTGCCTCCTTTAATGTACAGAAGTTTTTTAGTTTAATGAAGTTCCAGTTGTTAATTTTCCCCTTGTTTCCTGAACAATTGATGTCCGGTTTAGAAGATCCTTTCCTACACCTATATCTTGTAGGTTTTCCCCGACGTTTTCTTCTAACAGTTTCAGAGTTTCAGGCTTTACATTGAGGTCTTTGATCCATTTGGAATTGGCTTTTGTGCAGGGTGAAAGATAGGGGTTTAGTTTCATTCTTCTACAGGTAGAGATCTAGTTTTGCCAGTACCATTTGCTGAACATGCTGTCTTTCCTCCAGTGAATATTCTTGGCCCCTTTGTCAAATATCAGGTTGCATTTACTCATATTTGGGTCTTTAATTTAGTTCCATTGATCTATGGGTCTATTTTTGTGCCAGTACCATGTTG
>NW_008357930.1:0-476 GCF_000622305.1 Nannospalax galili | reverse complement strand
CCTTTAGATATCCATCCATTTCTTTTAGGTTTTCAAATTTAGTAGCACATAAGTTTTTATAGTATTCCTTTATAATGTTCTGTATCTTTCTGTTGTCTGATTTTGTTGATTTGGAGGTGTTCATCTCTGATTTTGTTGATTTGGAGGTGTTCTTTCTTTCCTTTGGTTAACTGGGCTAGCGGTCTGTCAATCTTGTTTATCTTTTCAAAGAACCAGCTCTTGGAATTGTTGATTCTTTGTGTTTTCTTTGTTTCAATTTCATTAATTTCTGCCCTGATTTTTGTTATTTCTTCTTCCTGCTGGGTTTGGGTTTTGTTTGCTATTGCTTCTCAAGTGTCTTGTGTCAAAACATTAAGTCATTTATTTGTGTTGGTTCCAACTTTTTGATGTAGGCATTTATGGCTATAAACTTCCCTCTTAGGACTGCTTTCAGCATGTCCCAGACATTTTGTTGTGTTGTATTGTCCTTTTCATTT
>NW_008357929.1:10692155-10710224 GCF_000622305.1 Nannospalax galili | reverse complement strand
CTATATTTTCCCTGACCCCCACTGAATAAACGGAGCTGTTTCACTGAGTCAGACTCCCTGGAAGGTCTTTTCCGTCATGCTCACTGGCTGTCCTGACCCAGTTTGTCACTTCTGCTCCCTTTGTCCTTGTGGATCAGTGGCCAACGGCCCTCAAGGGGAGGGAGAGACCCACACCAGGGAGGAGGCCGATGACCATATGGAAATAGTCCTACGGGTGCCTGGGACCCTTCTCATACAAACCTACAGTAATAGTATCAGCATGTACAAGACCTGTGAAAACTTAAGCAGACAAAACCCAGCACGGACCTGTGGAAATGAACAGCAGGCCCCAATTTTAGGTGAAGAATTATTGGCAGCTGATTACTGCTGGGTGAGGAAGAGCTGATCTTCTTAAAGGGAGGAACTCTGAGGCTGACTAAATCCCAGTGGATGATCTTGCACTGAGGGACATCTGGGGACACCAACTTTACATGATAGGCCTCAACACAAATGACAGAATGCATGAACTCCAGTGGGGGGAGGGGGTTGCTATGGGAGGGTGCCAAAGGGGAAGGGGATATAAAGATGATTTTCTGTATGAAATACACAAAAATTCAATGCAAATGCTAAATATCAATATCTATCATATAGATATATATGTCTTCGCATCCCCAGCATCAATCCTTATATTTACAGACAAGCATGCTGTACACCACTCATCAAAGAAGCTTCTTTTTGCAACAGATGGAGGCTACTGCAGAAATGTACAACTGGCCAGACACAGAGAACATACATACAAGAGATACACTACACAGTACTAGGCGGCACATCTACAGTTGAGCCTTTACAACTATGGCTCATGGAACATAGCAGAACAAGGGGTAGAGAGAAAACTAATACATCTCTCAACTCTCACCAGTAAAACTTCCTTATACAACAGAGTGTGATGTACACAGAAGGCCATAACTGGCCACGTTTTAAAAAATAAGTGACTCTAGAGTGTAGTATAGGACTCCTATATGGAACCTCACCCACCCACGGCTCAGGTACCATTGCAGAAGAGGGGACAGAAAGATTGTAAGAGCCAGGGCTAGTTCATCAACACAGGGAAGCAGAGGCTTTGGGATAACTGGAAGCTTGCACATGTAAACTTGTGACAAAGTTGGCATTGAGCACAAGACCCATACCAGCTCAATTAAACAAGGTTCCAAAGGGGAGGAGAGAAATGGGTGGTGGGCCGGCACTGGACTGAGAACTATTGGAGACTGATTGCTACTGGGTGAAGGTGAGAATGCCTTACATATGATCTCTAGATGGACTGACTAGACTCTAGTGGGCAAATTTGCACTGAAGGGCATTTGGATACAAATGCTTGACTGAATAGTACTTATCATGTCTGGTGAAATACATGAGGTCCACTGGGGGAATGGGGGAGACATGGATATGGAAGGGGGTCTAAATTTGATTAAGAACTGTTGTATGAAATTACAAAAGCTCAATAATAAGTGCATGAGTCCTATCCAGGGACACACACTCTGCAGTTTCTTATTCTCTACACCTTGGCCAGTTGTGGTCTTCTGTGTTCATCGAACTCTGTTCCATGAGGAAGCTTTTCTGGTGAGAGTTGAGGGAGGCATTAGTATTCCCTCTACTCCTATTCCACTATCCTTAGGTGTAAAGGTTCCACTGTAGTTGTATGACAGTGCTAGGCATCTCTCAGACACATATTCTCTGTGTGTGACCAGTTGTGGGACTCTGTAATAACCTCCATCTGTTGCATAAAGAAGCTTCTTTGATGAGTGGTGAATGATATATTTGTCTGTAAATATAAGGATCCATGTTTAGCATACAGTAAGAAATTTAACTTATCTAGAGATATGACAGAGATAGGGTTTCCTCCAGGATCTATGACCACTCCAACCATGTGTATTTGGCTATGTTTAGAGTGCAACCCATGAATTCCTTCTCACTGTGAGGAGTGGTGCATGACCATAAGGAAATAGAGTCCTCCAGGCCTCTGGGAACTTGCTCACATGCACTTACAGCAATGATGACAGCATGCACAAGACCCATGCTGACTCAATCAGATAGAAACCCATCAAAGAACTGAGGAAATGGGCAGCAGGCCCCAACCTTAGCCTAGGAACTATTGGCAACTGATCACTGCTGAATGAGGGAGAGTTGATCTTCTTTAAGGAAGTGACTCTAGGGCTGGAGAGATTGCTCAGTGGTTAAGCACATTGACTGTCCTTGCAGAAGACCCAGGTTCGAATCCCAGCACCTACATGGCAGCTAACAACTGTCTGTAACTCCAGTTCCAGAGGATCCGACAGCCTCTTCTGTCCTCCGTGGGCACTGCGCGACATGGTGCACTTACCTACGTGCAGGTAATACACACATACACATAAAATAAAAAATAAATAATAAAATATTTTAAAGGAAGAAAGTTACTCTAGATAGGCTGACTAGACTCCACTAGATGAACTTGCACCAAAGGTGCAGCAGAGCTTAAAAATAAATGGAAACACAAAAAATAAATAAATGGAAACAACCTAAATGTCCCTCAACTGACAAATGTGACTTGCAGTACATTTACACAATGGAATTCTACTCATCAGTAAAGAATAATGAAATCATGAAAATGTTATTGAGTGTGATTGAGCACACCACTATTAAGAAAAATTGTTTATATTGTTTCTAAAATCAAATTTTAATACACTGACATAAAGCCATAATTATTTATGCTTAGAGGAATAGTCTGTCTTAAAATATTGATATGCTCTAAATGTACAAATAACTGGCTTCATTGTTTATGTATATGTTTTAGTGTGTATGAGTGGTTTGCCTGCATGTATGTAAAGGTATCCGTGTTGTGCAATGCCCATGGAGGGGAGAAGAGAGCACTGGAGCCCCTGGAACTGGAGTTACTGATGGTTGCTAGCCACTGTGTGGGTGCTGGGAACAGCTGAGTTATCTCTGCAGACCTTCCACCTGGCTTTTATTTCTAAACTTTTATGTCTACATGGAAGTTAAGTCTTATAAGAGCTAGTGTTTATATAAAATTCTTTGTTTATCCACTCGAATTTAATACAGTGTTTGATGTACTAACTAGAGCAATAGGACAAGAGTGTGAAACAAAAGGGATACAAAGCACGAAATGAAAAGTTCAAAGTAGCATAATGTTCAGATGATTCTATAGATTAGAGGCCCCAAAGATGCCATCAGAAAAATCTGAGAACACCTATGAGGACAAAATTAACACTCAGGTATCAGTAGCTCTGCTACATACCAAGAAACATGCTGAGGAAGAAATCAGAGCAACGATTCCATCTATCATTGTATCAAAAAGCTTGAAATAATTCTAACCAAAGAAGTTAAAGCCCCTACAGAAAACATTTTAAAACACTCAAGAAAGAATTTGAAGATGGCAGGAAAAGATCAAGGGACTTCCTATGTTGGACTTGAATATTTAATAATGTAAAAATGGCTATATTACTAAAAACCAATGTATAGATTCAAGGCATTCACCATCAAAATTTCTATACCAGCCTTCACAGAAAGAAAAAAAGAATCTTAAAATTTATTTGGAAGCACAAAAGGCCTCCGATAGACCGGTCAAAAAATATAATATTGGATGTAACAACATACCTTACTTCAAATTATACTGTAGAGGCATAATAAAAAAACAGTCTGAGGCCAGGTGTGGTGGCGCACACCTTTATTTAGTCCCAGCACTTGGGAAGCAGACGCAGGCAGATCTTTGTGAGTTTAAGACCAGCCTGGTCTACATAGTGAGTTCAGGTCAAATGGGGTTACAGGGAGACCCTGTCTCAAAAAGACAAAGAAAAGAAAAAACAAAACAAACAAACAAACAAACAAAAAACAGTCTGAACAAAAAAAAACAAGTTTGTACAAAAGCAGACATGTAGATCAGTGGAACAGAATTGAAGCTCCACATATAAACTCACACAGCTCAGCTGCCTTATTTTTTATAAAGATGCTGCAAATAACCATTGGAAAAGGGGCTGTCTCTTTACCCACCGATGCTGGGTAAACCAGATATAGAGATGTAAAAGAATGATCCTTCATCTGTCACCCTTCACAAAAACAAACTCCAAGAAGGTCAAATAATTTAATACCTGACCTAGAACTCTGAAACTCCTAGAGGAACAAGAATAGAAAACACCTCGAAATATAGGAATAGGCTTGCTGAACAGAGCTCCAATCTCTTAGGACAAAGACCCAACAATCAACAAATGATGCCTCATGAAACTACAGCAAAGGAAACCATTGATTGAGGAAGAAACTTTCATCATGGGAGAAAATCCTTGCCAGGTATAATCTGATAGAGGATTAATACTCTGACTATACAACAATCTCAAAAAACAAAGAATCAAGAAAACAAATGATCCAATAAAAAGTGAAGAAGGTACACATCTGAACAGGTAGTTCTCAAAAGAAGAAATAAATATGGTTGAACTAAAATGTTCAGTCTCCTTAGCAATTAGGGAAATACAAACTAAAACTACTTTGATATACCCTATCACAGTCAGAATGGCTAAAATCAAGAAAACAAATGACAACAAATGCTGGTGAAGATACAGGGAAAGGGACACTCTCATTCACTGTTGGTGAGATTGCAGCCTCTTGTTCCCTGCACATTAGCCAGTTGCTCTTTCTGTGTTAGCTACCATCTGCTGCATAAAGAAATGTCTCTGGTGAGAATTAAGAGATGTATTCATCTTACGGACACATTCTCTGCATTTGACGACTTGTGGAACTCTGTAATAGTCTACATCTGTTGTAAAAAGAATCTTCTTTGATGAGTGGTGAGAGGTACATTTGTCTGTTAATATGAAAGATGCACATTTAGAATACAGTAAGAAATTACCTTAGTCCAGAAATGTTGCAAAAGTAGGTTTCTCTTTAGGATCTATAACATCTACAGCCATGCATATATAGTTATGTTTACAGTATCACACATTAGTTCCCATCCATTGAGCAGGCTTTAATTCTAATTAGACAATGGTTGATCATCCCAAAGATAAAAGTGCCACTGCTGCACCAGTAGTGATGGTTTTCTGGACCATTCACTGTAGTTTATTAGCCTTTACAGCAGGATATGACCATTGATTTGTTTGCTGTCTTGACAGCTTGAATAGAGTCCTCTGATACTATGATGGTTAGTTTTCAGGGAGGAGGCTTCCAGGTCAGTTCCAGCTGGATTGTTTCGAGTCATGTTTCCAAAGTATGGTCTGTCTTCTGCAACAGGGTCTTATTTCAATTCTGGGAGGCAATCAAGGGTTGTAGCAATAGCTTGTAATATTTTGGGAGTCTCTTGAACTACCCTGACCTACAACTTAAAGGGTGGTTTCCCATTTCCTCACCATATTTTTGTTACATAGCCTTCAGCTATACATTTGCACGCACGCACACACACACAGGATGTATATTTTTTAATAGGACATTAAACTAATACATTTCCTTCTTGTTTTCCACACCGTTTAAGTGTTATTTATTTCTCTTTGCACTTTACCTGTCTCCCCAGTTAAAGCACCCCTCTTTTCCCAATTTCCCTCTTAATAACACTTGTTTCCTACCATCCCCTTCTCTCAAGCTCCTTCTCATTTACCTCAATGGTTCCTTCCTGTTTGCCTAGTTCCTGTGGTTACATCAGGATATATACTCACATTTAAGGATTTGGAAGCTAAGATCCACATATGAGAGACTATCCCTGAATAGGACACCTATTTCAAACTTCTGCCTCCCAAGGCTCAGGGATCATTGAGCAAGAGGAGGCAGAAAGATTGTAAGAGCCAGAGGTTAGGAATGACCACAAGGAAACGGGGTTTTCCACACACCTGGTCACTTATACATACGAACTCACAGCAATGTGACAGCATACACAAGTCCTATGAAAGCTCACACCAGACAAAACCCCAGCAGAGATGTGGAAAAGTGGTTAAGAAATACCAAACTTTTATAAGGAGGTTTTGGCAACTTGGGACTCTTGGTAAGTGGATGTACCCATGCTGAAGGACATTTAGGACACAAATTAGTCTCTAGGACATACTATACATAATATATAGAGAGTACATTAAATTGGGCAGGGGAAGTAAGGGGAGGTGTGGCTAAGAGAGGGGATCTAACTACCATCAAACTGCAATGTATAGAAATGGCAAAATTTTAATAAAAATTAGAAACTTACATTTATTTATTTTATGTGTATGAATGCTTTGCCTGCTTTTATGTATGCACATGTACATGCCCGCTGCCTGCGGATGACATGTAAGAATGTCAGATCTTGAACTGAAGTTGCAGGAAATTGGAAGGTGCCATGTGCATGTTGGCAACCGTGCCGCAGTCCTCAGCAAGAGCAGCAAGGGCTCTTAACTGCTGAACCACCTCTCCAGCCCTTATTAGAAGTGCTTTTTAATATTTTATTTACTATTTTTATTTTATTTTATGTGTATGAGTGTATTACCTACATGTATGTAAGTGCACTCGTGTTGTGCAGTGCCCACAGAGGTCAGAAGAGGATGTCAAATTCCCCTAGAACTGGAGTTACAGACTGTTGATAGCCACCATGTGAGTTCCGGGAATTGAACCTAGGTCCTCTGGAGGAGCAGCCAGTGCTCTAACTACTGAGCAATCTCTGGCCCCATTTGTTTTTATTTTTATTTTAGGTGTACGAATGTTTTGCCTGAATGTATGTATGTAAGTGCACCGTGCACACGCAATGCCCATGGAAGCCAGATGAGGGTGTCGGATGCCCAGAAATAGAGTTACAGACAGTTATTAGCTGTCGTGTGGGTGCTGAGAACTGAACCCCAGTCCTCTGCAAGAGCAGTCACTCTTAACTACTGATCCATCTCTCCAGCCCTGCCTATTAGAAGTACTTTTAAATATCCCTTACAAAAATAACTCTCGAGGGTCCAGCAAGATGGATTACGAGGTAAGGCACATGCCACAAAGTCTGCTAATCTCACTTTCTGGGAAACAAGTGGTGGAAAGAGAGAACCAGCCCCTGCAAATTTTCCTATAACCTCCACATGTGCACCATTTCATATGCATACCCACACACCCACACAAATAAGAATAAATAAATAAATGATAGATAGATAGATAGATAGATAGATAGATAGATAGATGATAGATAGATAGATAGATAGATAGATAGATAGATAGATAGATAGATAGATAGATAGATAGATAGATAAATCATAAATATAGCTATAAGGAGACCTTAGCAGATAGCCTGAGAGCAGCTGTTCTGACTTTCGTCTGACTTAGAAGCTGAGAACTCAGCAGACAGCCTGAGACTGAGTGCCTGGATCTGGCCTCCACATGCTGATGAGTGTCCCCAAATCACCCCTACCCAATCCCCTAACTGAGATTATGTGAGGTCCCTCCCACATTCCCAGGGCAGACCTCTACCCTATGGTAGGGTAAGGCTGAGACCTTAGCAGACAGCCTGAGAGCGGCTGTTCTGGCCTCTGTCTGACTTAGACACTGAGAACTCAGCAGACCGCCTGAGAACATCTTATCTGGCTTCCGCCTAGTATAGGGGTTGAGAGCACTGAAAACTGCCTGAGAGTGCCAAAATCAGGCCTCCCCTCACGGCGCTTCCTAAATTGTGCTCTGAGTACCTGCTAGTAAGAGTCCAAACTTTAGAAGGAAGCCTGAGTGTACCTGACTGGTGCCTGACTTGGGCTTCTGTGGGAACTCCTGAGTAGCTGATCTGAAGCCATAAGTTCCCTCCAAAATAATTCTGAGAGAACCTGAAAACTAGACCAACCAGCTCTACAAACCCAATAAGAAAACAAGTAAGGCACACCAATAATACAAACAGAAGCAGTTGAGGGGCACTTAGGTTACTTCCATCTCTTAGCTATTGTGAAAAAAGCAGCAACAAACATGGTTGTACAAGTGTCTCTGCAATAGGATGAGTCCTTTGGGTATATGCCAAGGAGTGGTATAACTGGGTCATATGGTAGGTTCATTTTTATTCTTTTAAGAGTTCTCCACACTGCTTTCCATAGCAGTTGCATGAGTGTACAATCCCGCCAGCAGTGAATGAGCGTCCCCCCTTTTTTATTCAGAAACATTTACAAAAACCATAAATCAATTTTTCAGTCCAATGACATTGAAGTACTCTCTACCTTCCAGGAGGCAAGTTATTCACAGCTAAATTATTACTTAAAGTTCAAAACTTTGATTCTTTCATTCTCTTTTACTTATCAGTTGATAAAATATTAGATTAATTTACTTAAAACAATGCAATACCTTTTTTTAATTAAAATTAATACAAATTATATTTAATATTTTGGTGACAAACTGTGAAAGAAGCTGACATTATACTGAACAGTTTTAATAGTTTGGGGCTCTGTGTTTTTCTTTTGATATGAGAGAGCAATGAATAACTTGCCTCCGGGAAGGCATAGAGTGCTTCAGTGTCATTGGACTGAAAAACTTTGATTTATGATTTTTATAAACATTTCTGAATTTAAAAAATCAGCAGAACAGGCTGAGTCCTGTCTTGCAAAGCTTTCATTCATTTGTAGGTAGAAGTAACAGAAAGAAAATAAGTTTGCGATATTGGGTGGCAACTAGTGTCAAGCAGAAGAAGAAAGTAGGGTAAGTTCTAGAAGGGCAGTGCTGTTCCACAGGGCAGGGAAAAAGCCCCTTACTGTCAGGGAAACTCCTTCCAAGAGAAAGTAAAACCAATGCAAGATCCCGAGGTAAACATGCCCTTGGTGTGCTCAAGGAATAGGAAAGTAGAGAAGAGGACCCAGGGCAGAGTGAGAGAGGGGCACGGAGTAGGATCTAATGTCAGAAAGACTTCGGGGTGGTGCTGGGAAGACCATGTAGAGCCTTGTGACCCACTGGGAGGGACTTGTATTTCACACAGAGTGAGATAGGGAGGATTGGAGGTTTGGGCTGAAAGATGAACTAATCTATATATAAGGTGGTGATTCTGGCTTCAGGACTGAGAATAGACTGGAAAGCATCAGCAGGGAGAGTTAGGAAGCTGGGGCAGAGACGGGGCGCTGCTTGGACCAGTGGTCTCCTTGGGCACAGTGAGAAGAACCAAGATCCACATCTATTTAAAAGATGATGTCAGGGCTAGAGGCACAGCTCAGGAAACAAAGCACTTGCTGCACAAGCATGAGGATGTTTGCTCCAGTGGCCAGCACCCACATAAATGCCTCATAGGCATAGCTACAGGCCTGTGATCCCAGAGCTCAGAAAGAAGAGATGGGATCCATCAGCTAGCTGGTAGCTAGACTAGACAGATCTATGAGCTCTCGGATCAGTGAGAGATGGCTGCCTCACGAAATATACTGGAGAGCAACTGGAGAGTATACCTCTGCCCTACAAACATACATGTATACAAGTGCCCACTTGCAAATGAACATGCATACATACTAAAAACCTGATGGTTTCAGTGGGACCTGAAGATTGGATATGAGATTCTAAAGATGCCAGGATTGAAATAATTACTATCTGGTGCCTGAAGAGCCAATTAATGAAGTAAAAGAGCCTGTGAGCTAGGGAAGGTAAAGGAGTGGGGAGGATGTGGAGAGATCTAGAGTTCAGATCTGGGATAATTCAAGAGGTTTTGTGGAATTAGGATCTCTTGGCAAACATATGAGGCTCAGGGATGGGAACAACGTGAGGCTCAGGGATGGGAATTCTCCACTCAGGGAGGTAAAGCCTCTGCGAGCTGGCTGAAGGTCCCATGCCTCGCTCCTCCAGTCCAGGACTCATCAAGGCAGCTCCATAAATTTCCAGTGGTATTTACAATAGTAATCAAGGTGAGTGGTGTCATTATTTACCCTGCTGTCCCAGAGCTCTGATAACTGAGTAAAGAGGAAGAACATCTGCGCAGGCTCCCTGAGGCCTGGCTTTGCAGTGACTGGGCAGAAGTTCTTTCACTTTCCAAAGACCTGTTTACTGAGGGTTCTCTGGAGAACACAGCCCCTTTGGCCTAAGACACATTCATCAGTGGGTCCCTCAGAAGATCAGGGTGAGTAGTGGGCCCCAGAAACCCACCCCCAAACCGTGAGAAGTGAGGAAAGATAAACTCTAGCCTTAGTCCACCAAGGAGCTGCTGTGGCAAACATGGGAACGCATGCCGAGGGCAGGGCCCAGGCACCTAGCTTCTGCCTGGAGAGCCCAAAGGTCAGCTCTGGGTGTGTGGCAGAGAGCTGGGTATATCCATACCCTCTATATATTTGCTCCTGCCATAGCATGGGTCTATCCTGGAGCCTCCTCTCCCTGACCACAACCCTCTTGGATCAAGGTAACTTGTCCTTCATGCTAAAGTGACTCTGAGTCGTTCCCCGTGTGGTATACAAGACCAGGAGATGTCTAAAGAGACCTTCAAAAGGGCAAACCTGAGCTTCAGTCTGGCTCCAAATCTACCTCCTGTGCTGCATCTTCCACCTCACCCTCTGTCAGGGCAATGGATGGAGGCTTTGAAATCATGAGTGTAGATCCCAGAAGTAAGAAGCGAGGACCCCAGAACAATAAGTATTACGTATAGCCCATCCTGCATCCTCCATCCCTCTGTCCTCTTAACCTCTCATCCTCCTAATTGCCCATCCTCATTTTCCCATTCCCCATCCTCTTCTCCCTTCATTCCTCTTCCCAAATCCTCCCAGATGTCTATCCTCCTGTCCCCTCATCCTCTTGTTCCTCTCTCTTCCCATTCCCCATCACCCATCCTCCATCCCTCCTGGTCTTCTATGACCTCATCCTCCCATCCCTACATCTCCCCACACCTGCACCTTGCCAATGTCCATGCTCCTAACTCCCCCTTCCCTATCACTCTCCCTGGGTAGGTCAAGGCCCTGTCCCAGTAAGCATACATAGTAGGACATCATCCTGTATCTCCCATCTTCTCAGACTTTCCCCTCTTGTGGTTTTTCCTCTCACTCCTCTTCCCTTCTCTTCTCCCATCACCATCTATTATCAGATAATATAAGGTTTAAAAACCTGGAATTTGTAGGCTGAACAGAGATTCCCAGGCCATGAGAAAGTATCCCAATGAGAGCCTTGCATTAAAAGTGGTGGGGGCCAAGGCACAGGGAAACCGCTGTCTACTGTGCCCTTGTGTCCTTCGCCCCCACCCCTAGGGCAGAGCTGCCTTGGACAGTCGAGAGTTAACTGGCCCATTTCTTGGATAAACTGAAAGAGGAAGAGCTGAAGGAATTCTGGTGTCAGCTGCTCAGCCAAGCACACTTGGAGAGCTCTTCCACCAGGACACCAGCTCAGTCAGAGAAGATGAGTGGCACAGAAGTGGCCTCATACCTGGTAGCTCAGTATGGCAATCAACAGGCCTGGGACCTCACCCTCCACATCTGGGAACAGATGGCCCTAAAGACTCTATGCACCCAGGCCCAGGCAGAGAAGGACTTGAAGTCAAGTGAGTATACAAAAGCCCCAATACATCCTTCTGGGACCCTATCATCACCACTGAGCCTTCACGGCAGGTCTTCCTTGGGACATGACAAGCTTTTGTCAAAGGAGGGTGCAGGCCCCAAGCTAAGGTAGAACTAGAAGGCTTTCTGGAGTCCCTTACTGGACCCCAGAATGTCTCACTTACTTCTGTTTAAGAACAATCCCAGGCCCTCCTGAGGTCCTCGGAGCCCCTGTGAAAGAGGACTCCAATGTTGAGAGGCAGGCATTCAGAACAGATCTGTGAGAGCTGAACATGGGATTCAAGCCTAGCTCTCAAGAGGAGCACTTGGAAGCACAGTAGTTAGAACAGACATGGAAGCTGGGTCAAGATAGGATCCAGTTATGGTACTAACACCCTGGGCAAGTCACTTCACCTTCCTCTGCCTCTGTTTCTCCAGCTGAGAAACGGGAAAGTAAACAACTGCCTCCTTGAGCTGTGTGAGTTACATGATAATCCACATTAAGCCTCAAAGTCTGATATACAATAAATAGTAAGTACAAGCTCCTGAGATTAATGCTACTGTTATTACTGTTTGTAACCCTGGAGAGCAAAAGATCATAGTTCCAAAAGAAAAAGCTGAGCCTCAGAAAGGAATGGTGATTTACATAGAGAAGGAGTGCAGAACCAGGACAGGCGCAGGAACTTCATGGATCCAGATCAGGACCGTTTCTCAGCAGTATTTGTGAGAACATCATTCTCCCGATGGGCCTGTGGAAGAGGATGTGGTGCTTGGCATGAAGAATTTCGGCCTCACTCTTCTGGATCCTGTCTCTGCCTCCCTGACAAACCCCTAACCTTTATCTTTTTCACAGAGCGTTCCTCACTGCTTCAGTTCTCAAGGATACTCAGCATAAAATCCACCAGCACAATTAAGTCGCAGAGCTCACACTATGTTACACCATAAAATATTAGGGAAGAAATTTTCTAAAAACCTACCTGCCTTGCCCGGACCCATCAAGAGAGGTGAGCTGAACTGAGACCCCTGGGTGGGACTCTTTGTCACCTGTTGAACATCTCCCCTGCATGGGGACCTGGGATGAGGGACTGAAAGGAAGGACAGAGAAAGAGACTAACAGGGTAGAAATGAACTTTCAGGGCTCTTGAGTGCTGACACTGCATTTGACAGATGAATAACCAGGAACCCATGCGGGCCAGGCAGTTAGTCTAGCCTAACTGGGCCCAGACCAAGTTCAGTTCACAGTCTAAGTGCCTTTCCATAAACATCCCTGGAGCCAGAGAGGTTCAGAAATTCAAAGGTCTCTCTTCTGTCCAGAGCCCCTGAAGCTAATGATGCTGCTCCACCCAGCTTCTTCTTCTGACTTCTCTTATTTTAGTCTCACTCACCCAGGCCACACCTCTGCCCCGCATACCTCCTCCATTTCATAGTGCAGATCTGCTCCTCTTCAAGCTCTGTACAAAGCCCCTGGCTCACAGGTCTGAGGGAAGACTCTCCTGAAGATACCACAGGGAGGTTAAAGTGCTCATGTCTCTCCCCTCAAAGGTCCCTCTTATACCCGCACCAGCATTCCCACTCTCTTGTCCTTCCCCTGCAGGATCCAGCTTCTCCAGCTCTTCCATTCTTCACCACACAGAGCAATTCTGCTCTGCCCCCAGCTTGCATGGCTCAATGGCTCCAGTTTCAGTGCCTATCAAAACTGCCTGCTGGTAAAGCTAACCCACACTCCCTAGAATGTCACTTAGTAAATGTTTATTGCTATTTAAAATTGGGACCTTATCCTCCAGGTAGTTTATGTTAGTCTTTCTGCCTAATGCACTCTATATTTGTACCAAGATACTTTGAACCAACTTCTAGTTAAATAAAATCATATGGCTTTGAAAATAAGATCATTGACTTTCCATGGGCACATTCCTGTAATCCTAGTGTGTGGGAACTTTGAGGCAGGAAGACTCTGAATTCAAAGTCAAATTGAAGTACATAGTGAAACCCTATTTAAAAATTATTAACCCTTTTGCATTCCTTATTTGTCTCATTGTTGTGACAAAATATCTGACAAAAGCAATTTAAGGAAGGGTTTATCTTGGCATTAGGAAAGGAAGAGCTTATTTGGAAGAATATATTTCTTGAAGGATACAGACAATCATGGCAGAGAAGTCATGTTGGCAGGATCTTGAAGCAGCTGATCATATTGTGTCTGAAGTCAGGAAGCAGAGATTAATTCTAGTGCTCAGCTCACTTTCTTCTTTTTAACTCAGTCCAGGACCCCACCCTAAAAAATGGTGCCACCCACAGCCAAGCAGGGTTTTCCACCTCATTTCACCTCATCCAGGTAATCCCTCACAGGAGTGCCCATGGATTTTTTTTTTCCTAGATGATTCTAGACTCTCTCCAGTTGACAATATCAACCATAACACCATTTAGCAAGATCACTGCAAAAGTTCATAATGTCTGAAGAAAATAAATGTCCAGTAGCTAGTCACTCTTTCCTGTCCTTCCCTCAGAACCCTTCTCACACATTTTTCAAAGTTTTTCCAAGTAATTCAGACCCAGAGTCTCTAGGCAGGGTGTGTCAGTCAACCCTCCAACACCAGGAGCAGCAAGTCTGGGGCCTAGGAGCCTCCCTCTAAGGTCAGACCCAAGCCAAGCAATCAGAAAGCTCCTCAGATCACATGACATTCTGCTGAAAGGTCTGGAAATCTCTGTGTAGACAGGTGTCTCTAGATTTGTTTGAGGTAGTGAAAGGGCATGAGCACAGAGTTAGTCCCCTGGAGTTCAGGTGGGCAAGCTCAGCACAAGGAATCAGGAGCAAGCACCCTAGACACTGTTCTAAAATTCCTGCCCCTGGAGTCTGGCTGTGGGGCCAAGACACTGCTCCCTAGAAGCTTTGGGAAATAAGTGCAGTATCTCCTCCTGCATAGGAGCCCATCATCAGTAGAATGGGATTGGATTATCATGGAGCTCCTCATCGCTGCCTTCCCAGGTGGTGTGGAGCAGGCCACATGTTTGGTGGCACAGGGCTCCTTGTCAGGCACTGCGCCAGGCCTCACAGGGCCTCAGTAGCTTCTCACTTTTACTTAAATCTCACAGCCACTCCTTGTGAGAGAAACTGCTATTGTCCCACTTTGGAGATGGAAAATCTGAGGTTCAGAGAAGTGAAGGTTTAAAGTTATTGGTAGAACTGGAATTCAGCCTTTACCCTCTCTAATGTCACAATCCATATGCTTAACCTCGCTCTATTCCTCCCTCTGGTAACTGGGTAATGAGGGCAGTCCTACCCAAGCAACCGATACACAAGTTCCAGGTGCCAGGTCCTAACTCTGAGAGACACTGCCTCTCAATACTCAGAGATGTCACCTTTGAAATCTGAGAAACATTCAAATTAAACCATTCTATCTACACCCAGGTGGAAGTAAAATTGTAGAATTTGTGGTTCTGTAAATGTGATGCAGGCTTAAACTGCATCACAGTTAGCAACTGATTTAACTAGTCAGAACACTTCCCAATCAAAATACAAGGGAAGTGAGGAAGGGAAATAGGAAGAGCATACAAATGCAATAACATCCCTGGAACACAACTACCTTAAAACGAAAACAGCAAGCATGAAAGCTAGGAAGACAAATGAGTCACTCTAATTCATGTTCTCATTCGCTCCTAACATCCTGGCATGCAGGGTAAAAGGCGAACTGGGATCTGTATTAGCTATTATCAATTGTAGAGAAAAGACCAATCCAAGAAAAAGGCATTTCTTCCTGATTCTAATCTCTAAAGAAATTCCTTAACTGAGAAGTTCAGCAAAATAATATCCCAGGAACAGTTTCTTAGCAAATACATAATCCACATTGCATGCTTTTGACATATCAAGAGGAAATTTAGGAAAAACCATGTAGAGGACATGACCGCCAATACTGTAGGCTTTGGGGGTATCTGTCACCCCAACTTAATCTGTTAATATAGCCTTAATGATGCCAGAAACAACATGCCAACAAATGGCCATGCTGTCCTCCAACGGCACTGGGTTTATCTGCACTCGTTTTTTGTTTGCTTGCTTCCTATTGTACTGACAATGCCATTCTTTTTTCTTTCAGTACAAAGAGATGGGTTTCACTATGATGTTGGGAAACATTCATACATCTCTTCATACTTATTCTTACTGGTTGCTTGTGCTTTCCTTTCCCCTTTTGTTGCGGATGTCCTGGGGCGCTCCAGGCGGGGGTAGAGTCGGCACGGAGTCACGACACAGACTCCGGGAGTCAGGTGAGAAACAGGCAGTGCGAGCAGCTGCAGACTCGTTTATTGCAGATATGGGGCTCCCTTATATCCCCACTCCCGGTGTCCCATTGGTCCATTGATAGGTCATGTCTGTTCCTCATTGGCTCTCTGTATCAGGCCATTTTCACATCAGCCGTCTCTACGTCTTTTGGCAGAATGCAGGTTTGACTCAGCCGGATGTTTTTGGCGTGTTTGCAGCGTGCTTGTGCAGGTTGTTCAGGCCACACTTCCTCCTACACCCTTTCCCACTCTTTTCCTGAATAGCTCCCCCTCCTTTCAGGGTAGATAGTCTGTTATCGCCTTGCCCCCCACTTCCCTTCAGACCTCTTCCTCTCACCGCACTCTTTATACATTCATTAAACACTAAATTTTGAATTTCACATAAATTACATGACATGAAATGTTAGCCCTTTTATTTTATTTAACTATTTAAACGTATAATTACCATTCACAGCTTATAGCATGTACAAAAACAAGTGGTCACCTGGAATTGGCAAACATTGCCCAAATATAGCCAACCACCTGTGGTGTGTGTGTGTGTGTGTGTGTGTGTGTGTGTGTGTGTGTGTGTGTGCCCTTCACTGGAGTTTCTCAATTTCTTGTCGTAAAAGTATTAAAACAAAACTCTAGAAAAGGGAATTTTTAAAGTAAAACCTAACTATAGAAACAAAGGATTTTTTTCATTCTTTAGAATAACTTTTATGTATTTTCTGACTACTTCAAACATTCATTCAATGTATCTTGATCATATCCACTCCCAATCCCCCACCACTCCTCTCAGACAACCCTCATGCTCCCTCCTATCTTCATGTTCTCTCCCTTTGCTTTTGTTTCATAACCTTCTGATTACAATTACTGTTGCTTGCTGGAACAACTGACTGGTCTTGTTGGCTTGTTCCTGTGCAGGTCTGGTGCAGATGACCACAGCTGCAGTCAGTTCATGAGCACCACAAACCATATTATGTCCAAAAGACAGAATTTTACAGCACTGCTCCCTATACTCTGGCTCTTACATTCCTTCCATTTCCTCCATTCCCTCTTCAGTGATGTTCCCTGAGTTTCCACAGCTACAGTCAGTTCATGAGCACCACAAACCATATTATGTCCAAAAGACAGAATTTTATAGCACTCCTCCCTATACTCTGGCTCTTACATTCTTTCCATTCCTTCTTCAGTGATGTTCCCCGAGTTTTTAGAGAGTTATATATTATTTAGCGCCAAGAACTCAACAGTCACTTACTCTCAGCACTTTGAGCAATGATGAGTCTCTACATTAATTGCTACCCACTGAAAAGAGCAGTTTCTCTGGCCAAGGCTTAAAATCACTAATATATGCATATAAAGATAAATTTTTAGAAGGAAGCTTAACAATATATCCATTTAGCAAAACAAAGAAATGGGTTTTCTTCTAAGGCTTATGACCTTCTGAGCCACGTGTATTTGACCAAATTTACAGTAACAGGGCAGGTATGAATTCCTTCCTATGAAACAGTTGTCAAATCTAATCAGAAAGCAGTTTGCTACCCTACAACCTCCATGCCATTATTGCATCACTGGGCACATCTTTCCTGGTGAGTCAGTATTGTAGAAGTCACGTTTCACAGCTTTTTCCCCAGTGACCTGCATAACACTATCCATTACTATAAAAACTAGCCAGCCAAGAAGAAGTCTGCAAGTCTGTTTCTTACCATCTACTTATAATGGGCAACCAAGAGCAATAGCAATAGCCTTTGTTATTTCAGGGTCTCTGGGGTCCCCCTGACCAATACTTGTAGGGAGGTATTCTCTGCCTGGCACAGGAATTTGCTTTCAATAAACTGTCTTCTGAAGAAAACATCCACCCATTCAGGGTATCTATGTTCAAACTCCTTTACGTTTTTAATTATATTTAATTTAACTTACAAAGTAGTGGGTTTCCATAAGGTTTTTTCATACTTCATTAGTTTTGATTAACCCACCCCACCCACTTCTTTCCCTTGTCCCACAGCTCTCATCCTTGCTTAAATGTTTAACCCCATTTCCCTCCCTTCACTTTTGTATCAAATGCATTCTACTCCCCCTTAATCCCATGAGGCCTCCTCCTCTGCCCCTCTCTTTGGCCCTTCTAACTTTCTGAATTCTAAAGACACTCCAAATTAAAAACATAAGTCTAAAACTTTGAAGCTGAAATCTACATATGAGAGAGAATGTGTTCCATTTGTCTATTTGGAACTGGGTTATCTCACTTAGTATAATGGTTTCCAGCTCTTTCCAATTTCCTGTTTATTCTTTTTTAAAAAAATTTCTTCTTTTCATGTGCATGTGTATGGTGTGCATGCATATATGTGTGTGTGTGTGTGTGTGTGTGTGTGTGTGTGTGTGTGTGTGTGTGTGTGTGAGCACATATGTGTGTGGG
>NW_008357929.1:10683183-10692131 GCF_000622305.1 Nannospalax galili | reverse complement strand
CAGTTCTTCAATAAATTTTTTAAAAGAAGAAACTTCTGTCTTTCTCTCCTAAACTACACAAGATCATTTATCTACATCAAGCTCTTGGGAAAGGTATAAGATAGATGCTTTGTTTTTGGTGTAGTAACTCATGTGTATGGTGTGCATGCATATATGTGTGTGTGTGTGTGTGTGTATGTGTGTGAGCACAAATATGTGTGGGTATGTGCACGTTTCCACATGCGCATATAGAAACCCTGAGTTGATATTGGGACTCTCTCCCAACTGCTCTTCTCTGTCTTATTCATTGGGGCACAGTCTCTCAGTCAAACTCAGAACTCACCATAGGGCTAGTCTGACTAGCCAGCTTGCTCTGGGGATTTCCTGCCCCATTTTTCTCAGGGGTTATCATACAAACCCAGCATGTACATAGGTCCTTGAGATCTGAACTCCTGTCCCCATGTCTGCACAGCAAGCGCTTTAGCTACTTAACCATCTCTCCAGTCCCAGAGTTTTCAAAGCATTATATGAATAAAAAGTGGGGATTTTTAAGAACAGGGCCTTAGAAAAGTTGAGCCTCTCTTTGTACCTCATATAGACATGGTCTAAGTAGGAAAGGCCTTGGCCACAGCTGAACTCAGATGTTCAGATGTATTCCCACAAGAGACAGTAAAATCAGATCTATAAACTCTGATTTCAGAGGCAAGATGGGCCCCTGAAGTCAGTCTCTCAACACCAAACTGTGTGAGCTGACTACACACTCTAGGCTCATCCCAGATTGTTTTTAGAACCTTGGCAAAGGCAGAACAGACAGGAGCCTTGTACTAGTAGGATAGCCCAGAAGGTATACAGGAGTTTTCTGGAATGTCTGGTTCATGTGCCATCCTCCTGTCTGCCCCCCGCACCTTGAGTTCCTTCTAAAGCAGATGCTGAGATGGGACCCTGAATGCAATCAGGTAACACGATGAGCAAAGGATCTTAGCATGCTTCCCATTGCCAGAAGCAAAGCAGAGACTGGAAATGTTTTGCTGTTGCTGCTGTTCTTGTTGTCACTTGTCTGCTTGTTTGTTTTGAGACAGGACTTCATGTAGCCCAGGCTGGTCTCACACTTACTCTGTACCCAGTTCTGGCCTTGAGCTCCTGATTCTCCTGCCTCTGCCTCTGCCTCCTGAGTGCCAGTTTTATAGAAGTATGCCACCATGCTTAGTGAATATTTTTAAACAATGCATATTTAGCTCACGGTTCTGGAGGCTGGAGGTCCTAGAATGGATGATGACAGATGCTCAGCTTCAAATGAGAAGCTCGTGCTACTCTTTTCATGGTGCCTTTGAGAAAGAAAAGAGGGACCCTTCCCACAAAAGTTTATTCATTTGTACATGAAAAGTATTAAGAAATTATTGAAAAGTCTGCCCCCACAACCCAAAACACCATCCACAAGACCTGTGTGTCAATAAAACTACACTGGCAACTGAGTTTCAATGTGAGTTTTGGAAAGGAAAGCCATCCAAACAATAGTCACAACCAAGGTCTGATGATGCCAAAGGTATCTGGAGACGGTGTGGAACACACATTGGGTTGCCAGTCCTGGGGGCCAGTGACCTTGCCTATGTAACAAAACATGAACTCTATAGCATTCCTGGCCCACTCCCACAAGGTTCATGATCAAAGAAATTTTAATACGTTGTTGCAGGTTCTGCAATGGTGGGGGCTGAGGGGATCTGTCCCAAACAAACACCTGTTCCGCTTTCTGGTATCTTTTCCATTCCTTGATGATCTCCGACAGGTAGAGCCCACAGCTCTGAACATACAGATGAGAAGACTGAAGCTTAGTGTAGTACATGGCCCATACCATAGACTGAGAGGGGGCACAGTTGTGTCTGTCTGCTTACTCCTTTTTACCACCCCTAGAGCAACTCAAGAACATGGTAAGACCTGGGTGAATGTCTGAAGCAAGAAGGAAAGTCATACATGGTGTACTACCTGGTCAAGATTTGCACTAGAACCTTCTGCTTCAGTGTTCATATTCTTTCAGCAACACTGACCATAATGCACTACTGCCTATAGCCAGTGTGTCACATAGCTTAGATAGGTGACTAAGTTCATTCAGCTGCTGAATGAATTCATGAATGAATGGATAACTCTACTGTGTATACTTATGCTTCATCTTTCTCTCTCTTACTTAGAAAGCATTACAGAAAGATACCAGAACCAAGGAAGAGAGAATCCTTGGCCCACACAGTCCTGGAAAAATGATTTTCTCCAAAAGTTCACAGAGTTGCTACTTCTACAAAAATCTTACCCCAGACGCTTGAATAGCTGGATTCAAGATGTAAAAGAAGAAAGAGGACGCCTGATTAGGATGCAAGACTTACTTGGCCCAAGCCCAGGTAGCCAAAAAGAACCTCAAGTAGTGATAGTGGAGGGGGCTGCTGGAATTGGGAAGTCAACACTGGCCAGGCAGGCGAGGAGAGCCTGGGAGGAAGGCCAGCTCTACAGGGATCGCTTCCAGCACGTCTTCTACTTCAGCTGCAGAGAACTGGCCCAGTGCAAGATGCTGAGTCTGGCTGAGCTCATCGCAAAAGATCAGCCTGCCCCTGTGGTTCCCATGGGGCAGCTCCTGTCTCAGTCCAAGCAGCTGTTCTTCATCCTGGATGGTGTGGACGAGCCAGCATGGGTCTTGAAAGAGCAGAATCCTGAACTCTGTCTGCACTGGAGCCAGCCACAGCCGGTGCACACACTGCTAGGCAGTTTGCTGGGGAAATCTGTCCTTCTTGAGGCTTTCTTGCTGCTCACAACTCAGACTGCAGTTCTAAAGAAGCTCATTCCTTCTTTTGGGAAGTCTTGTTGGGTAGAAGTCCTGGGATTCTCTGAGTCTGGTCGGAAGGAATATTTCCATAATTTTTTCACAGATAAAAGCCAAGCAATTAAAGCCTTTGGCTTGGTTGAATCAAACCCAGCACTCTCGACTCTGTGCCTCATGCCCTGGGTGTCCTGGCTGGTCTGCACTTGCCTGGCACTGCAGATGGAGCAGGGTGGAGACCTCTTCATGACCTCACAGACCACCACAGCCCTCTGCCTGCACTTCCTTTCCCAGGGTCTCTCAGCTCAGCCCCTGGTTACACAGCTCAGGGAGCTCTGTTCTCTGGCTGCCCAGGGGATCTGTCAAAGACAGTCCCTGTTCAGTGCAGAAGATCTTGAGCAACAGGGGCTAGATAAAGCTACCATCACCGCTTTCTTGAAGATGGGTATCCTTCAAAAGCAGCCCAGCTCTCAGAGCTACAGCTTTGTTCTGTGTTTCCAGGAGTTCTTTACAGCAATGTTCTATGTCTTGACGTATGAGCACAGAAAGAATACTCTTGAAATCTTCAGAGTTGTAAGAAATGTGCTAATGCTATATAGAACATGTGGCATATTTGAGGCACCAACAATGCGCTTCCTATTTGGTCTTTTGAGTCAACACGGTCAAAGAGAGATGGAAAAGATCTTTACCAGCTTGCCGGATCTAGAGAAGAACCAGAACCTGATATGGAAAGTCCTATCAACCAAGCAGCTGTATTCTCTGGGGTTGCTCCACTGTCTGTTTGAGATTCAGGATGAGAAGTTCCTGAAACAGGTGGCACTTGATTTCCAAGGAAGGTGTGTGTGTGTCATGCAGGATATTCAGCACCCGGTCTTCCAGAAAAATCTCAAGAACCTTGTGGTTCGGACAGACGTGGAGCTCCTGGTAGCTGCTTTCTGCATTAAGTTCTGCAGCGATGTGAAGAGGCTTCAGCTAAATGGGGGTGGACAGAAGAGACAAGTGCTAAAGACCCCCAGAATGGTTCTGTGAGTATCTAGAACACTCCCCTCCTCTCCAGCTTCTCTGTGGATCCCCTGAGCTCATCTATCCTGAACATCACAAGCACTCTCAGTTGGCTCCAGGGGCTTCAGAACACGGGTTACCACTGACTAGCACTGAATCTGACCACCTTTCTGTATCTACTGCTATGTGCTGATGCTGCATGGATGGAGCCTCCAATGCTGTCTCTCTGTCTGCCTCTACAAGGCCCACTCGCATTCTCTGTAGGACAGGCTCCCACCTTCACAAAGACCTTCGAATTGCCCTCACTCTCCACAAGAGTGAGACACTGCTTCTCCTCCCACATGTGCTCCTAGCTTCTGACATGCTTTCTCCCTGAGAAATTCCTCATTTCAGTTCCTACCAGCACCATATTCTCATCCCTAAGACAATGGTGGTGGCCCTGAAGTCATCTTCCAGTAACCTCAGAATTCTTATGTATAAGCAAGAGTCGCTAGTTTCCCCTTAAAAGCCGACTTCATTGTTGCCTCCCTGGTGCCACTATGGCCCTAAGCCCTCTGCCTGAAGCATTTTCTCTTAACAGAAAAATCAGCTTTTCCTAACCACCAAATCCCAGCAGTGTGGTGGATGCTCCTTCCTGTCTCTCCTGCTTCTGTGGCAGTGCTGGTCACTTAGCATCAGTATGTGTCTCTCTCCCCTCTAGATGATTCATGCCGTAAATATTCATTCAGTACTGAGTCTATGCCAGACCCTGACAATCAGAAGAGGGAAAATAGAATTTCTTCCCCAAGGAGTTCAAAAAGAGGGAGAGAAAAACAGTCATCTGATGCTCAACAATTACAAAAGGGCCTGACACGTGCCATTGTCAGGCACATACAAAGTACCAGGGAAGGGACTGTTCACACAAGAGGACTAGAAGAGGAGAGAGTCTCAGAGGAAGAAATGTTGAGCCTTCTATTTTCACACGTTCAATCATGTGAACATCAATCATGTTTCCATTTTATAATCCACTTCTAGATGAGCACGATGATAGCATAAGCTTGCAATCCTTTCACTTGGGAGAGGACACAAAGGAAGATTACTTGACTTCAGGCACTAGAGATCAATCTAGGCGACATAACAAAAGCTCATCTGAAATTAGCGACTTGAAATTAGGCAGGAGCCTAGTAAAGAAGAGGAAGGGGGAGACAAGGAGACGAAGAGGAAATGGGCCAAATGACCATAAATGTGATCAAAGTGTGTTATACATGTTTGTGGAGAAATCTCAATGAGCCTTATTCTATATGAGTAATGTACACTAATTTGAAAACATGACTATCGTAAAAGAGTGAGGATATATTGTTTAGAGAAGATAAAAATTAATATCACTGAAATTCCGTTACTCAGAGAGGGCCATCATTAAGAATGAACACAACTACAATCCCAAGCTCAGGAAGCTGAGGCAGGAAGACTGGATGTTCTAGAATAGCCAGGGTACATACATACTGTGACTCAGTCTCAAAAAGACAATGCCTGGGTGTGTAACTCAATTACGGAGTGCCTACCTAGCAGGCTCAAGACCTGGGATTCAATCCCCAGCATGAAGAAAAGAATTGAGATATATCATTAATCTTTTTTCTGTACTCTTTTCCATGGGAAGAGTAATATAGTCACCACCCTTCTGCCTTGTCCCTTAAGGACAATAACATTCTGCTCAGTAAGAGTTAACAGGTTCCTGACACTTGGCTCACTAAGAGTTAACAGACTTCTTCAGGCTTTGTTGATGGAGAGACTTGAGGAGGGGAAGGTCTGCTCCCAGGATGCTGGGAACAGACCAATTAGACAGCTGTTTTCCTGGAATGCTGGGAAACGGGTTGTCATACCCTCCCATCTTCCCATACATCATAGGAGGTCTGTTACTAGGCCAGACACCATGGCCTTGGGCACACTGTGCTGTTTTCTCACTATTATGTTGGGAAAATTCTTATGTGTTTCACACTGCTCGAGCACTTACCATATGTAAACTCTGGGTGAACTTCAAATGCTGAGCTTTCAGTGCTCTCAGGAGGGAGGTAAAAGCACTGGAGCTGACACAGCCAAGGGTCTCCTGATCTGATGACAGTTTTTCAGGAACAGATGCTGCAGCAGGCATCTAAACCATGATATATACATCTGCTCGTAGTCCCCTTTATTTACTTACTAAATCAAGGCTGTCTTCTTGGGTTACCGTTACTGACACGGCTAGTACAATATCATTTTGAATAGCCTTACGATATTCTGCAGGGAGAGCACCATGACTGACTGGAACAGTTTCCTGTTTCTGGTCATTTTAGGTTGTTTCTATGTGTTCATGGTTATAAACGAGTCAGTCTTAAAGGACCTTGATATAGTTGTTGCAAGGAACAGTGGCCTGACGTGGGGCATTCAGAAAAGTCCTGAGCAGACAAAGAGGCAGAGGATATATAAGGCAAGAAGAACCAGGGACACCAGGCCAGACACAGACTGCTTGGAAGGGACAATGGTCTTAGGAGATTCCTTGCAAAAGTGAGAGGACTCTGATTAGTGAGGAGAAAGACCTAAGGTGGAAAATCAGCCAGGCAAGGCAGGGAGAGCAGCAAGGAGGCCACTGCACACCAGCAAGAGCTCAGTGGTGGAGACTCCAAAGCCAAGGGAAGGGAAGGACCAGCCTAGGATATTAAAGCAATGAAGTTAGCAGGATAAGATGGTTTGATATATGTGACTTGTAATTACACCTCATAGGTTTTTGAAATTCTATTTATTGATTTTTGTACATTTCATACATTATATCTTAATCATATTTAGACCCTCCCTTCTTTATTAACACCCCTCCCATAGCCACCGCACCAGATTTCGTGTATTCTGTTATATATGTTAAGGCTTATATAGTCAAGTTTGTGTCCTCAAATGAACCTTGGTGTGAGTTCATTTACCTGGAGCCTGGTCAACCTATCTAGCATAACTCCCTTAAAGAAGACAAACTCTCCCTCACCAAGCAATGATCAGTTGTCAATAGTCCCTCGGTGAAGGTTGGAACTTCTTACCCATTTCCATACTTCCATGCTTGGTCTGTTTAAGTTTGCATGGGTCTTGTGCACGCTGTCACCATTGCTGTAAAGTTCATATGAGTAACTCCCCAGCTGCCTGGAAAACTGTTTCCTTGTGGTCATCCACCACCCTGGCACTTCAGCCTTTCTGCCCTCTCTTCCACAATGGTCCCTGAGCCCTGGGTGGCAGAAGTTTAATGGAGGAGTCCTAGTCTACACACATTCTGCAATCTCTTATTCTCTACATTTTGGCTTTCTAAGTTAATTGCCATCTGTTACATGATGAATCTTCACTCATGAAAACTGAAAGATGCATTAGTATTCTATCTTCTCCCTGTTCTTCTATGTTCCTTGAGCCTTAGGTATAGAATTTACATTGTAGATGTGTCACTTAGGTTGGACATCACACAGACACTTATTCTCTGTATTTGACCAGTTTTGAAACACTGTAAGAATCTCCATCTCTTCCAAAAATAAGCTTCTTTGTTGAGTGATAAGAGGTCTATTTGTCTATAAATATAAGGATACATATTTAGGATACAGTAAGAAATTACTTTTTTCTAGGGATGTGACAGGCATAGGTTTTACTCTAGAATCTATAATGTCTCCAGTCATGTGTATTGGGCTATGTCTACAATATCACACATGAATTCCCTCCCTTTGAGTTGGCCTTAGGTCCAATTACACGTCTGTTGATTATTCCCAAGACATACGTTCCAATACTGTACCAATAGTCACAGTTAGCTGTCTGGGCATTGCTGTGGCTATTAGGCTTTAAAGCTGGGGTTGGACCATTGATTGATTTTCTCCCTTAGCACCTTGCATAGTATCCTCAGAGATACTATGAGAGCTAGCCTTCAGGGAGGAGACTTCCAGATCAGTTCCAGCTCCATTACTCCAACTCCTGTGTCCAAAGTATGTCCTGTCTTCAGCAACAGGGTCTTACCTTCAAATTCTGGGAGGCAATCAAGGGCTATGGAAATTTCCTGTGTCATCCTGAGAGTCTCTTGAACTACTCTAACAAACTATTCAAATGGAGGTTTCTTTTGTCTGGCACTGTGTTTCTGGTTATATAACCTTCAGCTATACATATGCACACATAAACACACACACACACACACACACACACATATATATATATATATAATTTTTCAATATGCTTTTGAACTAATACATTTCTCCCTGATTTTTCATTCCACCTAAGCATTACTTATCTCACAACTCTCTTCTGCTGTATAATCCTTCATCCCCCCCAGTAGAAGTACCCCTACTTTCCCCCTTAATAGCACCTGTATCCTACTCTCCCCGTCTCTCAAGCTTCTTCTTCCCCTTTACCACATGGTCCCTTTCCATTTTCTTGACTCCTGCAGTTACATCAGGATATATAATCACTTCTAAGCTTTTGGAGCTAAGATCCACAAATAAGAGAGAACATGCATATGATTCATAAGTTTGGTCTTTTTATGGTGTCACAGAATTCCTGCATATTCCATCCTTGTGCTTTCTTAAATTTTTCATAATCTTTGCTTGAGTGGTCTAGTTTGTCCACTTTATCTTCCAGTCTTGATACTCTGTTTTCCATTTCATTCATCCTATTGGTGAGGCTTTCTCCTGTTGTTTCTAATTGGCTTACTGAGTGTTTCACTTCCTTTTTCATTTCGGCCTGAGTATTCTTCAATATTTCTAATTCTTATGAATGCATTCAGAAGTTTATTCCTATCTTCTTTCAGTTCTTTCATTTCTTTGTGTGTCTGTAAGTTCACAGAATTCTTTAAACATGTGTATAATTCTTCTTTTGAATTCCATGATCTGTGTTATATCCAGGGAATTCTCAATGTACTCCTCTACAGGATCACTGGTAGTTGGTAGGGGTATATCATTGGGTTTTTCATGTAATGTTTCTGCTGTGATTTTGACATGTGGATTTCTTTTGTAGTTTCTAATTCTTTTGTGAGACTCAGCGCTTCAAGTTTAGGTCTGCTTCTTTTTTGTGAACTTTATGTGTCTTTGTGGTTTACTTTTTGGGCATGAGAAGCTGGTTCCTCTAAGCTTCTGGTTCTCTCTTTTGATTTTATATTGGAGTGGCCAGATTGCTTTTGTCTTCAGGAGTTCCCACAGAGGCCCAA
>NW_008357929.1:10681681-10682663 GCF_000622305.1 Nannospalax galili | reverse complement strand
CCTACACCTATATCTTGTAGGTTTTTCCCAATGTTTTCTTCTAATACTTTCCAAGTTTCAGGCTTTACATTGAGGTCTTTGAGCCATTTGGAAGTAACTTTTGTGCAGGGTAAAAGATAGGGGTTTAGTTTCATTCTTCTATAAGTGGAGATCCAGTTTTGCCAGCACCACTTGCTGAACATGCTGTCTTTCCTCCAGTGAATATTCTTGGCCCCTTTGTCAAATATCAGGTGGCTGAAATTGCATTTACTCATATTTGGGTCTTTGATTTTGTTCCATTGGTCTATGGGTCTATTTTTGTACCAGAATCATGTTGTTTTTATGACTATAGCTCTGTAATACAGCTTGAAATCTGGTATAGTAATCCCCCAGGCATTGCTCTTAGTGCTGAAGGTGTTTTGGCTATCTGAGGTCTTTTGTGCTTCCATATGAATCTTAGGATAGTTTTTTCCAATTCTTTGAAAAATGTCATGGGGATTTTGATTGGCATTGCATTGAATCTATATATGACTCTTGGTAGGATGGTCATTTTCACAATATTAATTCTTCCAATCCATGAGCATAGGAGGTCCTTCCATCTTCTGATGTCTTCCTCAATTTCTTTCTTTAAAGATTTAAAATTTTCATTGTAGAGCTCTTTAATGTCTTTGGTCAGGTTTATTCTGAGATTTTTTTTTTTTTTTTGCAGCTATTGTGAACAGGAGTTGTTTCCATGTGCTCTTTCTCTGATTGCTTGTTATTGGCATACAGAAAGGCTATAGACTTTTGTAGGTTAATTTTGTAACCTGCCACTTTACTGAACATGCTAATAATTTCTAGGAGTTTTCAGGTGGAATTTTTGGTGTGCCTTAGATATAATATCATGTCATCTGCAAAAAGGGATAATTTGATCTCCTCTTTTCCAATTATTACTCCTTTAATTTCCTGCTCTTGTGTTACTGCTCTTGCAAGAGTTTCAAGCACCATGTTAAAGAGTAGTGGA
>NW_008357929.1:10680561-10681244 GCF_000622305.1 Nannospalax galili | reverse complement strand
TACGTTCATTAAAGATAAGGGTCTATAGTTTTCTTTTTTTGGTTGTATCTTTACCTGGCTTTGGTATTAGAGTGATGGTGGCTTCATAAAAGGAATTTGGAAGTTCTCCCTCCATTTCTATTTTTTTTGAATAAATTAAGTAGATCGAATGCAGATCTTCTTTAAATGTCTGATAGAATTCTGCTGTAAATCCATCTGGTCCTGGGCTTTTTTCAGTCTGGGGGTTCTGTATTACTGTTTCAATTTCTTTTTGTCTTATGGGTCTGTTTAAGCTGTTAATCACTTCTTGGTTTAGTTTTGGTGGTTCCCATGCCTTTAGATATCCATCCATTTCTTTTAGGTTTTCAAATTTAGTAGCATATAGGTTTTTAAAGTATTCCCTTATAATGTTCTGTATCTTTGTGGTGTCTGTTGTGATGTTACCCCTTTCTTCTCTCATTTTGTTGATTTGGAGATGCTCTTTCTTTCTTTTGGTTAACTGGGCTAGCAGTCTGTCAATCCTGTTTATCTTTTCAAAGAACCAGCTCTTGGATTCATTGATTCTTTGTCTTGTTTTCTTTGTTTTGATTTAATTAATTTCTGCCCTGATTTTTGTTATGTCTTCATGTCTGCTGGATTTGGGTTTCATTTGTTGTTGCTTTTCAAGTGTGTTGAGTTGCAATGTTAAGTCATTTATTTGTGTT
>NW_008357929.1:10679757-10680470 GCF_000622305.1 Nannospalax galili | reverse complement strand
TCCTTTTCGTTTAGTTCCAGGAATACTTTTATTTATTTCTTAATTTCTCTTTTGACTCATTCATCATTCAGGACTGTGTTGTTTAATCTCCATGTGTTCATGTGGTGATTAGGGCTTCTTCTGGTATTGATTGTAAGCTTTATTGCATCGTGGTCTGATAGAATGCATGGAATTAGTTCAATCTTTTTGTATTTGTTGAGGTTTGTTTTGTGTCCCAGTATATGGTTGATTTTTGAGAAGATCCCATGGGGCGCTGAGTAGAATGTATGTACTTTGGGGCTTGGGTGGAATACTTGGTAGATGTCGATTAAGTCCATTTGATATATGGTATTGTTTAATTCAGACGTCTCTCTCTTAACTCTCTGGCTTGTTGACCTATCTAATGGAGACAGTGGGGTATTGAAGTCCCCTACTATTAATGAGTTGGGGTTAATCTGGGTCTTAAAGTCCTGTAGTATTGTTTTTATGAAGTTGGGTACACCAGAGTTTGGTGAATATATGTTCATGATTATAATATCTTCTTGGTTTATTCTTCCTTTTATCAGAATGATGTGACCCTCTCTATCTCTTCTGATTAGTTTTAGTTTAAAGTCTATTTTATCAGATATTGGAATTGCAATACCTTTTTTGTCTTAGTACCATTTGCTTGGTATATTTTTTCCATCCTTTCACCTTAAGGTAGTGCCTGTCCTTGAAAGTGAGATGAGTTTCTT
>NW_008357929.1:10678728-10679337 GCF_000622305.1 Nannospalax galili | reverse complement strand
TTTGTACATTTAGGATTTTTACTATGATGTGCCATGGAGAGTTTCTTTTTTGGTCTGTTTGGTGTTCTATATGTTTTTTGTATTTGTATGGGCTTGTCTTTCTTTAATTTTGGGAAATTTTCTTCCACGATTCTGTTGAAGATATGGTCCAGGCCATTATCTTGGGATTCTTCTCATTCCTGTATGCCTATGATTCGTAATTTTGGTCTTTTCTATGGTGTCACACAATTCCTGCATATTCCATTCTTGTGATTTCTTAAAATTTTCATGATCTTTGCTTGAGTGGTCTAGTTTGTCCACTTTATCTTCCAGTCTTGATACTCTGTTTTCCATTTTGTTCATCCTCTTTGTGAGGCTTTCTCCTGTCGCTTCTAATTGGCTTAGTGAGTGTTTCACTTCGTTCTTTATTTCAGCCTGAGTATTCTTCAATATTTCTAGGTCTTTTCTGAATTCATTCAGAAGTTTATCCCTATCTTCCTTCAGTTCTTTGATTTCTTTGTTTGTGTGTTCTTTAAATTCACTGAATTCTTTTATCATGTTTATAATTGTTCTTTTGAGTTCTGTGTCCTCATTATCTCTAGGGGGTTCTCATTGTACTCTTCTAGAAGA
>NW_008357929.1:10662150-10678624 GCF_000622305.1 Nannospalax galili | reverse complement strand
TGTGAGACTCAGGCCTTCAAGTTTAGGTCTGCTTCTTTTTGTGAACTTTATGTGTCTTTGTGGTTTACTTTTTGGGCATGAAAGGCTGGTTTGTCTAAGCTTCCGGTTCTCTCTTTTGATTTTATATTAGAGTGGCCGGATTGCTTTTGTCTTCAGGAGTTCCCTCAGAGGCCCAATTCAGATGAGGGTCAGATGTTTTCAGGCTTTCTCCTAGGGTCTGAATCCCTCCAGGAATGATTTTGGCCTCAGGAATTTGGGGGTTGGACTGGCCTGGTTGCCTGGCCCTGGAAAGATGCTGGTCTAGGGCAGCCGGTGGCTGTGCCACCCAGAGATGCAAAGGCAGATAGGGGGTGGGGATAAGAGGCCCCAAGGACTCCTGGGGACTGCACTGAGGAACTGTGTTGCTTCCAGAGAGAGGCCTGTGGGTAGCTCTGTAGTATTTCACTTAGTACAACAGTTCCTAGTTCCATCCATTTACCTGCAAATTTTATCATTTATCAGTTGAGGGACATTTAGTTTGTTTCCATTTCTTAGCTATTGTGAAAAGAACAGCAACAATCATGGCTGTGTAAGCATCTCACAGCAGGATGAGTTCATTTGGATATATGCCAAGGAGTGATATGATTGGAACATACAGTAGGTTTATTTTTCGTTTTTTTATTTTAAATTTCTATTGAATTTTCGTACAATAATCTGGTGATATTCATACCTCTCCTCAAAGGCCCCCAATTTAATGTGATATATATATATATATGACCCATAGAGTCAGATTGGATTCCCAAATATCCTTCACTGTATGTCCATCCACTGGGCCCACCAATCCCACCCCAGTAAGACACACTCTCTCTCTCCTCCCAACAGCCATCAATTGCTAAAAATTCCTTAGGTTGGGTTGGAATTTCCTACCTACTTCTCCATGTCTATGCTGGGATTTTGTCTGGCTTAAGCTTGCATAGAACTTATACATACTGTCACCATTGCTATGATTTCATATGTTGATCATTTGTCTGGAAGACTCTGTTTCCTTGTGGTCATCCAGCCCTTCTGGCTCTTATAATCTTTCCCCCCCCTCTTCCATAATGATCCCTCAGCCTTGGGAGGCAGAGATTTAAAATAGGTGTCCTATTCAGGGATAAGCACTCTACAATCTCTCTTCTCTGCACATTGGCCAATTGTGGGTTTCTTAGCTAATCATCATCTGTGAAAGTTAGGAAACTTTTCTGGTGATAGTTGAGAGATACATTCATCCTAAGTGTAGAGGCTGCATTGAGGATGTGTCACTTAGGGTAAAATGTCTCACAGATCCTTAGTCTCTATGTTTAACCAGTTGTAGAATGCTATGTTGTCTCCATATGTTGCAAAAAGAAACTTCTTTCATGAGGGGTGAGAGGTACATTAGTCTGTGAATATGAAGATGCATAGTTAGAATATTGTGAGAAATTACATAGGTCTGGGAATGTGACGAAACTTAGTTTCTCAGATCTATGACCTTTCTAGACATGTATATTTGGCTGTTTCTAGTACCACACATGCGTTCCATCCTCCTTTATAACCTTCCCTCTCCCTCCCCAGTTAAAGTATCCCCTTTTCTCCATTTCTCCATTAATGCCCCTCTATCTTGGGTTCCTCCTTTATCCTCATGATTCCTTTCCGTTTTCCTAGCTCCAGGATATATACTTACATCTAGAATTTGGAACTAAGATTCACAAAAGAGGGAGAACATATGTCACTTGTGTTCTGAATCTATGCTACTTTACTTAGTATAACAATTTCTAGTTCCATTCATTTACCTACAAATTTCATTATTTGATTTTTCATTTATGCTGAATAGAACTCCATTGTGTAAATGCCACACATTTTCATTATCTATCATCAGTTGAATGACCTTTAGGTTGTTTCCATTTCTTAGCTACTGGGAATACAGCAGCAATAAGCAGGCATGTGTAAGTATCTCTGTAGTAGGATGAGTTCATTAGGTATATTCAAAGCAGTGGTACAACCTGATCATGTGGTAGACGTATTTTTAGTTTTGTAAAGAGTTCTCCATAATAATTTCCACAGTGGTTGCACCAGTTTGCAATCCCAGCAAGAGTGGATGAGGATTCCACTTTCCCCAAATCCACACCAACATTTGGTGTCATTTTTTTCCTTTTAATCTTAAACATTCTGACTGGGGTTAGGTGAAATCTTAAAGTAGATTTGATTTGCATTTCCCTAATTACTAAGGATGTTGAACACTTTTAAAGTATTTCTTAGCCATTGTTATTTCTTCTTTTGAAAGCTCTCTGTTCAGATCCATAGTCCATTTTTTAATTGCATTGTTTGTTTACTTGATTCTTTGAGGGTTTTTTTAGTTCTTTTTATATCCTGGTTATTAATCCTCTGCCATATATGTAATTGATGAAGATTTTCTCCCATTCTGTGGGCTTCCTCTTCATTGGATTGGTTGCATCCGTTGTTGTACAGAAGCTTTTTAGTTTGATGAGGTTGGTTATGTGTCCAACAGGAAGGAACTTTTACTCTGCTTTTGGCTAATTCAATTTGGTTCTGTTAATACTGTTTATGTAGCTTAGTTTGTGTAGCTTTTGTTCAGGTCTGAAAGACAAATCGGTGAATGTTTCAAGCTCTTGCAGGGTAGTAGACTGGTTAGAATCCTGGCTGATCGGGTCTGTCTGCCTGATCTAGAGGCTGGGATGTTGGGGGTGGGGGGATCACCTGGGAAGGGACTTCAAGATCTACGATAGGGTGTTTAGTCTGGGTTGGAAGCTAGTCCAGGGATCTGAGGTAAAGAAATTGGGTCCTGCCTGTGACAGAGGGGTCGGGGTGGGGGTGGGTGAGAGGAATGGAGTAGAGAGGCAGTGAGCAGGATCTGACTTACCAGAGTCCTGGCTGAGCAGGTCTGTCTGCCTGATCCAGAGGCTGGGAAGTTGGTGGTGGGGGCACTGCCTGGGGAGGGACTTAGGGATCTATGGTAAGGTGTTTAGCTAGTCAGTTCAGGATCTGAGGTGAAGGAATTGGAGCCGGCCTGGGTCCAAGGCTGTCAGAGTGGGTAAGAGGACTGACACCATCTTTTAAATAGAATTGGATCCTGACTCTTCTCACTGTGCAGGAGGAGACCACTGATCCAGGCAGCTTCCAATCTCTGCCCTAGCTTCCTAACACTCCCAGCTGCTGCTTTACATTCCATTCTCAGCCCTAGATCGAAAATCATCACCTTTTATGTAACTTAGTTCAAGTCATCATTTAGTCACACTCCAATCCTCCCCATATCACTCTGAGTAAAATACATGTTCCTTCTGATGTGTCTACATGACCCACCCATCCAAACCCTGCCATCTTTCTGGCATTAGAGCCCACTTTGTGCTTCTGCCTCATTTTGCACTCATGTTTGGGTCTTCTATTTTGCTTTGTTGATCTCCATGTTTCTTTTTGTGGCAATGCCATGCTTTTTAATTACTATATCTCTGTAATATAGTCTGAGGTCTGGTATGGTTATCCCCACTGCATTCTTTGTGCTGAGGATCTTTTGTGATTCCATAAGAATTTTAGGATTTTTTTTTCTAATTCTGTGGAGAGTGTCATCGAGATTTTGATTGGGGTTGCATTGAATCTATAAATTATTTTTAGCAGGCTGGTCATTTTCACAATATTAATTCTGTCTTTCCATCTCCTGTGCCTTCCTCAAAAATTCTTTCTTCAAATATTTAAATTTTTATCATAGAGGTCTTTAATATCTTTGATTAAGTTTATTCTTAAATATTTCTGAGGTTATTGTGAATGGGAGAGTTTCCATTAATTCAGTCTCTGACTCCTTGTTATTAATATATAGAAAGGCCACTGTTTTTTGTTAATTGAATTTCTTGACATTTTCTGGTGGAATTTTAGGGATCTCTTATGTATAATACCATATCATCTGTAAACAGGGATAAATGACCTCTTTTTTTCTGAATAGTAGCCCCTTAATTTCTTTCTCTTGTCTATTTCTCTAGTAGGAGTTTCAAGCATTATATTGAAAAGGAATGGGGATAGTGGATAGTGTTGTCTGGTTCCTAATTTTAGTGGGAATGCTACAAGTTTTTCTTCATTTTGAATGATGTTGACTGTATGTTTGGTGTATATATATTTAATTATGTTGAGGTGTGCTTCCTCCAGTCCAATTCCCTCTAGGACTTTAATCATAAATGCATGTTGAATTTTTCAAAGGCCTCTTCTGTATCTATTAAGATGATCATGTGATTTTTGTCTTTAATTCCATTTATATGGTTTATTATTACTTATTGACTTATGTGTATTGAGCCACCCTTACATCTCTGGAATAAACCCAGCTTGATAGTAGTGGATGGCCTTTTTGATGTGTGTATGTAGGTGATTTGTATTTTGTTGAGAATTTTTGCTTCTATGTTTATTAGGGATATGGGACTACAGCTTTCTTTTTTATTGTGTCATTACCTTGTTTGGGTATTATAGCAATACTGGTATCATAGGCGTTTTGGAGTTCTCCCTCTGTTTCTATATCTTTGAATAATTTAAATAATACTAGTAGTAGATCTTAGAAAGTCTGGTAAAATTCTGCTCCGAATCCAACTGGGCCTGTACTCTTTTTGGTTGGGTGGCATTGTATTACTGTTTCAATTTCCGTATTTGTCAAGGGTCTATTTAAAGTGTTGATCTCTTCTTGGTTTATCTTTGGTGAATCCATTGAATTTAGAAACACTTCCTCTTTTATATTTTCTAATTTAATAGAGTTTATCATATGTTCTTAAAGTATTTCCTTATAATGTTCTGTTGGTGATGTTTCCCCTTTCATCTCTGATTTGGTTAATTTGGATTTTCCCTTTATTTTGGTTACCTGCGCTATGGGTCTGTCTGTCTTGTTAATCTTTTCAAAGAACCAGCTCTTAAATTCAATGATTCTTTGTATCATTTTCTTTCTATTTCATTGATTTCTGCTCTGATTTTTATTATTTCTTCTCATCTGTTGGGCTGGGTTGGTTTGTTCTTGCTTTTCCAAAATTTTAAGTTGTATTATTAGGTCATTTGTTTGTTCTCGTTCTGATTTTTTAATGTGGGTGCTTAGAGCTATAAACATCCCTCTTATAACTACTTTTCATGTGTCCTAGAGGTTTTATAGTGTTGTTTTCATTTAGTTCTGTCGCACCACCTCCAGTGGAGCCTGCATGAGGAACTCTCCGTGGGTCAAAGGTGAGAAAACTTCAAAGGAAGAATGCTTCGTGTAGAATGGCTGTGCTAAAAAGCATGCTGTGTCCTTGGCTGTTCTGCTTTAGTTCCAGTCTTTATTGCTGTCTTTATTCCTGTTCTTTCCTCATAGAGGAACTGCTTTGTACCTACTCAGGTCATTAGGCCCACCTGAAGAGAGACTAGATACGGATGATTTCCTGAGAACTCAGTCACCCGATATTAGACTTCCTCCAAATGCTCCTCTCTTGTTTCAAGCAATAAGTAAAGTAGCTAGGAATAGGCAATCTTGGAAAATTCTAGATAAGTTACAGCAAGAAGAATTATTTGTAAATAATCCCCCTGCTTCAGTCCCTAGAGTTGACTCAAGGAGATCAAAGGGATACTAAAAGAAGATTGCTGCCTACAATTAAGACAGACTTTGGAATTGCCTGTGAGTTAAGGAGAGGTAGGCTATGGCATCCCCTTAAGGGAAAGGAGAGCATATTTAGGATCCCTGAGCCCACTGATGAACCACTTCCTCATACAGGAGTTTATGAAGGAAATAATAGGTGGGTAAATATTCAAGGAAGGGAAGTTTCATGGTATTCATTATAGTTTATGGATAGGTTAGCTAGATCCAGACCACCTTGGTGCCTTTACTACAAGTCAGCAGCAAAGTATACTTGAACAATTACAGGCAGTATAAGAAACATGGAAAGAAAGAATAGAAAATATGTATTAGAGAAAGACGCCTTTGAAGTTTATGGAGTTATTATAAGGAAGATGCTATTTTACAACTTCACTGACCTAGTCATTGGCCTCGGCCACTGAAACCTCAAAACTGAGAAAACGGAACCATAAAATTACCAACCATGAAATTTATAAGTAGCTGATGTTGCCAAACCACTAAGGGAAAAGGACAAATAGTCTAAGCACCTGATTAATTAGATAAGAACACTGTACACTGTACTGTATTGCTTTGATTTTGAATTGTATTTCTAAGAAAATGATTAACCATGAAATCAACCTGATGCTTGCACAGTCTTGTTCTGTAACTTGTATAAAATCCGATGCTCCAATTTAGAAAATTACATTCAGATCATCAACCATCTCTTGTGTTGTGTCTGTTTGTCACTCGCCGAATCCTTGCCCACTCTCCCATTCCCCGTTCCCATCGGACTGAGTGCTCCGGTCTGGGCTGGTCCGTCACATAGTTCCGTAAGTACTTTTTTTTTCTTTTCTCATTCTTTTTTTGACACATTCATCACTCAGGAGTGTGTTGTTTAATCTCCATAAGTTTCTGTAGTTATTAGAGCTTCTTTTGCTGTTGATTAAAGTTTTATTGCATTGTGGTCTGATAGAATACATAGAATTATTTCAATTTTTTTATTTTTTGAGGTTTGTTTCTGTCCCAGTATTTGGTCTGTTTTGAAGAAACTTCCATAGGCTTCTGAGTAGAATGTGTGTTCTTTGGTGTTTCAGTGGAATATTCGGTAGATGAGTCTTAGATACATTTGATATATGATATCATTTAATTCAGATGTTTGTCTATTCTTTGTCCACATAACCTGCTTATTGGACAAAGTGGAGTACTAAATTCACCTGCTATTACTCACTTGGGGTTCATCTGTGTCTTAAAGTTCAGCAGTGCTGTTTTAATGAAATTCAGTGCAGCAGAGTTTGTTCATGATTGTGATGCCCTCTTGGTTAATTGTTCTCTTGACAAAAATTTAATGACCTTCTTTATCTCTTCTGATTAATTCTAACTTGAAGTATATTTTGTCAAATATTAGAATAGCAACTCCTGCTTGTTCCTTAATGTCATTTTCTTGGAATATGTTTTTCTATCCTTTCACTCTAAGGTGGTACTAATCCTTAGAGATAAAATAGACAACAAAAAGACGGATTTTGTTTCTTAATCCATTCAAGTAGCCTGTGTCTTTTAACTGGGGAGCTGAGGTCATCATATTTGGAGATATTATTGAAAAGTGTGTATTGGTTACTGTCTTTTTGATTTCTGTTTGTGTTCTTAGTAGTACTTTGTGTTTCCATACTTTATACTTTCATTTGTTTTCTTTCTGTAACCTCTTCAGTATGGTTATTTTTTCCCTTCAGTCCTTCACATTGCTTCACATAGTCTCTGTAGGATTGGTTTGGTGGACATGAATTCTTTCAGCTTATTTGTATGAAGGAAGATTTTTCTCTGCTGGGTAAACATTCTGGATGGGCATCTGTGATCACTGAGAACATGAAATACTTTGCTTCAGGCTCTTCTGGTTTTTGTAGTTTGCATTGAAAAGTCGCTTGTAATTCTGATGGGATTTCCTTCTTATGAAACTTGTTTTTCTCTTACAGATTTCAGTACCCTCTCTTTGTTTTTTACATTGATTATTTTTACTTTGTTATGCCATGAGGAGCTTTCGCTCTAGTCTTGTCTAATTGGTGGTCATGTGTTTCCTGTAACCTTTACAGGTATGTCTTTTCTTTATTTAGTGACGTTTTCTTCTATAATCCAGTAGGCCCATGGCAGGGTTGGGGACAGCATCAGGAGGATCTGACTAGTTAAGCAGAATAAATGTGAGCCCTGGAGCAGGAAGAGATGTGAAACTTTTGTGTTGCCATTTGAGGATTGACTGCACAGAGTCCTGGATCAGCATATTGGGATGGAGCTCCTAAGTGAGCAGATTGACTGGTAGTTTAGGGTGGGATTCCATACATCTGAGGCAAACAGAGCTCAGATGGCTGGATGCAGGGAAGTCTCAGTGCTAGAACACCAAACCACCAAGATTGGAGCAGGGAAGGATCCAGAAGATACAGGCAGGGCTGAGAGCTGAGATGGTGGGGATTGACTCACTCTGCCAAGAGGTGTATACACAGATCAGGAATGGGATGAGATCCCTGTGGAAATTCTGAGAGCTAAGATGGCAGGGCAGTAGGGAGTCTCAGGGAAGGAGCTTAAACCTCACTGCCTCACTGTTTTTAAATAATAAATTTTGTAATTTTACTTTGTCAGTGTAAATAATAGCCATTCATCAAAAACTACCATGTTTTGGAAATTTAGTGATTGAGTGCACTGACATTTTTTTATTTTTGTAAATTTGAATATAACACCTTCAACTTTTGTTTCAGGAAGCTTGACCACTTTTAATCTGTGAGAGGTTTTCGGTGTTTTGTTTGTTTGTGTCTTTGTTTTGGTTTTTATTTTTGCTTTGTTTCATTTGGAGTGCTGGGGACCAAGCCTTGCTCAGGATGGGCAAACACACCACAGAGTTAGCTCAATCGCTTGAAGTTTTGTATGTTAGAGTGACCTGGAACTCACTGTTGCCCTTCCTCTGCCTGTTCGAGTGCTGCCATTGCAAAGACCCCCTCCCACACAGTTAATGTTTTTCCTGTGTGAGCATGTCTAGGGTTTATAAGTCTAAAGTTGGTAAAGCTTAAAATGGCACTTGGACTTTTAGAAGACTCTGCAGTATCTTGTCATCATCACAAACCCTCTGAGCAGCAGATCCCCTGCTGTCCTGGTTTTACAGCCAAGGAAACTGAGTAAGACACAGATTGGTGTGCAAGCAGCTGACTGGTCACCTCTGCGTGGCTCTGTGGACTTGAGAGTGGGAGGGGGATGAATTAGGAATGGGGGCATATTGGGAAATGGTAAGTCAGAGAATTACAAGAACATTGAAATACAGGTTATCTAGCAAGAAAATACAAACGTGCCTGAATTTCAGAATGGAGCTGCAGTAGCTGAAGCCTGGCATCCAATGAGCTCATTAAAGGGGTGTGTAAAAATGGAAACATTAAGAGAGCAGATGTTGCACAGGGCAGGTCTACTCTAACACAGCATCCTCTCCCATTCAGGCAGATATTCTCTCCCAGGACATTTCCCTTTGTCCATGGACCTTCTCTGTGGTCTTCTATCCTTGGAAGGGGATAGAGTTCATGGGAACCAGCATGGATGCTATGTATGTGCAATCATGTTGGGAGCCGTTTCAGCATATTGGGAGACTGAGTCTTACCCACTTCTTCACAACTGCTGACAGGCCTCAGCTGGCTATTTTCCATTCTGCCCGCAGCCTTGGCCCGAAAACTTTGGCAGGCAAGCAGAGCCCACAACCTTGGCTCATAGCCGGGGCTGGTAGCCCGCGGCCTTGCTCTAGTTATTGTAAATAACCCTGTTTTCTGTTGATCAGTAGACTCTCACAGGCACTGGATGGAGCCCACGGCCTTCACCTGCGGTCTTGTTTTCTCTTCCAGTAACTGCTTTGCTCTCAGTGGATTCCTCCCTTGGAGTGCACCTGGGCCTTTGCTATCTGGCTGATATGATTCAGTCCAGTCTATACTTCTTATTTAACTGTATGCTTGTGCTTCAATAAACGAGACTTGATCAGAGCACTGTCTTGTCTCCATTTCTCTTGCCCCTTGCCTCATCCACATATCCCCAATCCAGGTACCCCGTGGCAGACCCCGCAGGCCAGGGCACAATCATGCTCAGCATCCCATCACAAATTCATCCTCACCCACCTCTCCTGAGCTCTCTTGCCACCTTCCGTCTCTGGCTTCCATTTATGACTACTGAAACTCTAGAATTCTATACCAAAGGGAGGTAGGTCTGTTTACTTCAAAGGGAAGAAGGCTGCCTCGATTACCAGTGTCCTCCTCTGTGCAAAGCCCTCTGATGGACACTGTAGGTAAAAAAGAAAAAAATTATCAACTATCTGTTCATGGCCTTAAGAAGACCCACTTTGATGCAGACACAAACACACAAATGAGCACATACCATGCTGTGCTAAAGGCTGTAGATGAGGACTCATGCAGAGGAGGGGCCCAGATTACAGGGCAAAGGAGCAGGTGGGGAAGCTGGTCCATCTTGTAGATGGCACATTGGGGTCTGTTGCTTAGGAGGACAGAGACCCACTCTGCAATATAGTATAGTCCTGTATACCTCAGTCCATGAATAAGCAAGTCACATCCCTATTGTCTCCATCTCTCTCTCCCTTATGTCAAGGTGGACCCCAATCACAAATGCCAGCTGGCAGATTCTCTTCTCTACTGGTGGAATCATCAACAGCCTGGAGGAACTGGACTTAAGTGGAAATCAGCTGAGCTGCTCGGCATTGAAGAATCTTTGTGAGATCCTAAAATACCCTGGCTGCCACCTGAAGACCTTGTGGTGAGTCTGGCTGGGTTCTGCCGTGAAGCAGGGATGGTGGGAGAGCAAAGCTGGGAGTAGGATAAAGCTTGGTCTTCAGATATTCACTGGACCCTCTGACCATGCCTATGATGGATTCCAGAGATTCTACGATAAACAAACAAATGGGATTTTTTCTCAGAGAGTATGTGCAAGACTGACATTAATAAAGGAATTCCACTTACACAATCCCATGAGGGCTCCAGTGGAGAATGCTTCCTGCGGAAGTGGCCAGAAAGAGATCTAAAGAGTACAGAGGAAGTGGCTAAGTGAAGCAGAAGGGAAGAAAGCTCAAGGCCCAAGGCTTGAGAACCCCTCCTTTTCCTCCTGCTCGCTACCTTGGTAACCACCTTTCTACTCCTATCTCTATGAACTTTACATTTTTAAAGGTTTCACAAGCAAATGAGACCATGTTGTATTCATCTATGTCAGGCTTATCTGTTTTGGATGACTCTGGAGGTGCATGAGTGGCCTGCTCTGGACTTCATGGAGTTTGGGCCTCCCCTTGACCAAGCAGCAGCAGAGCAGTGGACCCCTGCCTGTATTCCATTGGTCCTGCAGCGCAGCTATGGGAGACATGGAACTATCCATCCAGATGAGACAAGCAGGCCAGAGGTCCATGCAGACATGGTCCTGGTTTGGGACAGTTCATATACCAGACCCCAGAATGTACTGGGGAGCCCAGTATATTCCCTTTGCTCCAAGTGAACATGCCATATTCCCCCTCAACTTTTTTATACTAGAAGCTCATTGGTTTAAATCCTAGCCTGGAAATAGCATTAATATTAAGATCACCTGGATACCTGTTGCTCACTGACTATTTGTCTGTGCCAATGTGGTTAACATTTAAACAGGGGTATACAAACAGGACATAGATAAATTACACATACAAGGTTGATATGATGGGTGGGAGAGTTCCTTTGAATGTGAGCAGACATAATAAACGGTAGATAACATACAATAAGAAAATTAAACCATCTCAGGTTACTCCAAGCCAGAGAAGTCCCGATCTTCCTTTAATAAGGGCCATAGATACCAGAAAGAGATATCCAAACCTTGCTACCTAGAGGAGTGAGCCCTCAAGAAAATGATGCTATTCATCTACCATGCAGGTTGGTCGACTGTGGCCTCACATCGAGCTGCAAGGACCTGGCCTCGGTGCTCGTGCTCGGTACCAGCCCCAGCCTGGAGGAACTAGATTTGCAGCTGAATGACCTAGGAAACCATGGTGTAAAGCAGCTGTGTGAGGGGCTCAGGTATTCTACTGGCCACCTCAGGTTCCTGAGGTAAGTAAGGCCTTGTGGATCCTTTATGGGCAGTGGGAAGGGAAATATGTAGGTGGGATAACAGAGGATGGGACATGAAAAAGAAAAGGGACAGGTAAATGCACAATCAGCCTGGAATCACTATCTCCTCCAAAATTCAGTTTCCTCAGCTATTTAATGACAATTTCACACCCACCTCATACATTGTAATGTCATACAGTATATATGTCTAAAAATGGATGAAACCTGTGTCAGCTTTGTGTGGCTGAAATGCAACAATCCCCCTGCCCTAGAGTTTCATTCAGGGTACAATACGGCACGGAAGAGTCTGCTTCTGGCCTCTGGTAGCTGAAACCAAGTGGCTGGCAGCTTCACTTTGCAGCCAGCTTTCAGCTATGACCATCTCCCATATACTGAAGAGGCTGTCTGATGCTGGTCTCTGCTGTAAGTCTGCTTTCAAGTTCCAACTCAGGTACTTGTCAAGTCTTAGATGCCACCTTTCCTCTGGAGACAGGAATAAGCTTTCACCCCAATGGCTACATGACTCCTCCCTGGGAGAACAGCCTACACAGCAGAAATGGTGACTTTACACAGCCTCTCACAGGTACAAGACGTTTTCTTTCCTGCCATTTCTTTCCTGTGCCTCACAGCAGGCAGAGTGGGACTGATGCATCCACATTATGGACTAAGAACCTGGAATCCCAGAGAAGGCAGTCACTATCCTAATCCAACAGAAACATAGGTTGTAATATTTCTAAGAACAGAACCAAAGGACTGGGGTTGTGGTTCAATGGTGGGAGATTCTGTGTGAGGACATGACTTCCCTCTTCAGCACTGAAGGGGAAAAAATGAGATCAAGATTCCTCCCAGGAGGATTTCCATGAAATCCTAAGACCCACTTTGAACATCTTCACAAAGCCCATTTTGTAATGAAACCATGGTCTCTAGTCGTTTGGAATGTTGGTGGATAAAGGCAAGAGTCGTTTCATCCACAACCGTGTCTCTTCCTGGGACAGTGTGTATCCAATGACTGGCCATGTCTGGGTATAAAGTGCCAGCCCCTCATCCCAAGTCTGAATAATCCCAGAGGCTATCATCCGAGTTCACACCTGTGAGCTGATTGAGACCCACTGAAACCAGATCATGGCTGCATCTCCTACTCTCTTGTCCTGGTGTTGGCCCAAGAAAAAGTTCTGGTGGCCTCCCTCACTGAATTCATCTCAGAGCCTAATTCTTGGTAACCTAAATATAGCAGAATCTTTTATCAGGTAGCTGAGTCTGGGTTCCTGGGGCCTGGGGACCCTGAGGTGAATCCCAGGAGAACCTGGCTTCCCTTGTGCTTGCAGGCTGGACCAGGCTTCTCTGAATGACCCAGTGATGATGAAACTGAAGGCACTGGAGAAAGGCAGACCCCAGCTGGTCATCTCCAGCACATGGTAAGGAATAGACACAGAATCCCCTCTGTACAACCAAAGCCCACACAGAGCCCATGTGACTGGTCCAGAGCTGAAAGATGGGGATAGGGTCTTGGGTTGGCAAGAGAGACAAATGGAGCCAGGAAGAAACGAGGAAACACACCAACAATGAGGTAGATTGTTTTGGCTTCACAGTGAAAATAGAGTTATATAGCCTGCTTGCTTGAATATTTTCATTGGAAAATGAATAATATGAAAAAATAAATCAGTGTCAAGTCTCTGAGCACAGCATACTGTGATGACAAGCAGACACCAGCCTACTGACTTCTCCAGAGAACCTAGAGCAAGGGAATAATATAAACATGCGCCACAGGAGTGAAGTAGAGAAACAGAGAGACTCCCAGGGAAAAGTCCAATGTGTGTGAGAGGGCTGAGGTGAGGGGGTGGGGATTCAGGGGTAGAAGAGGAACTTTAGAAGAGAAATATCATCTTCAACCCCTGTGGAATGCACTGAAGCCCCATGCTCTCCCCTTTAGACACATTTCAGCTCAAGATCATGAACTTCATTTGTCTGTAAGGTCTGCCTTCTGTGCCTCACCTGAAATGGAAGGGAAAGCTAGAGGCTTAGGAGACACATTTATTCATTGAACAAACGTTCTCCAAGACTCACTGTGCATCATACATTACTTGGACATCTAAAGACATGGTAGTGAACAATTCTGATAAGGCCCAACATCCGTGAACTCACACAGAGCCCATGTGACTGCTTGCAGGGGAACAGGCACATGTTCTCCCACAGTTCTGTGAAATTGACCTGGGGACCATGTGAGTGTACCGATGTTCTATCTGGCCTCATCTAAAGGAAATAATCTGTGCTGAACTGAATTCTCAAACATGAGAACTGTGAGCTGGGCCAAAAAGGAGACAATACCTGGCAGAGGTGGAGGTTTTGAGGAAGGAAAGAACTCAGTCAGCTCCCTTGAGGGACAGAAAATCACAGGTGGAGAGGACCCCCAGATGCTGTTGGTCTCCATCAACAGCATCTGTCTCACTATCACCTGAGATATCCATAAAAATGCAGCTTCTCAGGCCCCACTTCAGACCTACTGATTTCAGAGTCTGAGGTGAGGCAGCCTCGTTCAATGAGGTCTCTGATTTTTTAGTTGAATTTTTGCAAATTGCATACAATATATCTTGATCATATTTAGACCCCCCTCTCCTATCTGCATCACTCCTAAAGCCTCTTCCACCACATTTCATATACTCTGTCATATACCTTAAGGCCTATCCAGTGAACTGTGTGTTCCCAAATGTCCTTTGGTGTGCATCCATCCACTGGAGCCTGGTTAATCTATCTAGTGTCACACCCTTAAAGAAAATTGACTCTCTCTCTCTCTCTCTCTCTCTCTCTCTCTCTCTCTCTCTCTCCTAGCAATCATCAGTTCCCAAGAGTCCTCAGTTAAGGATGGGGTTTCTTACCCACTTTCCCATTTCTATGCTGGAATTTTTTGTCTGGTTTGAGCCTGTGCATGCTTTTAGCATTGCTGTGAGTTCATATGAGTAAATTCCAAGCTGTCTGGAAAGCACTGTTGCCTTGTGATCATTCATCACTTCTGGCTCTTACAATCTTTCCACTCCCTCTTCTGCAATGGTTTCTGAGCCTTGGGTGGCAGAGGTTTGATATTAAGTGTTCTATTCAGGGACGAGCAGCCTGCAGTCTCTTACTCTATGCTCTTTGGTCAGTTGTGGCTTTCTGGGTTAATCACTATCTGTTCCATGAGGAAACTTCACTGGTGAGAGTTAAGAGATGCATTGATATTCTTTCTGCCCTCTGTTCCACATGCTCCCTGAGACTTAGGTGTAGAGATTTCATCATAGATGTGTCACTTAGGGCTGGGTAACCCATAGATACTTATTCTCTGCATTTGACCAGTTGTGGAATTTTGTAATAGTCTCCATCTGTGAAAAAAGAAGTGTCTTTGACAAATGGTGAAAGGTATACCTTTCTGTAACTATTAGAATATATATTTAGAAAACGGTAAGAAATTGCATTGGACTAGGGATGAGACAAAAGTAGATTTTTCTCCAGTAAATTTTATGACTCTGCAGCCATATGTCTTTGACTATCTTTATATCACCTCACATGAGTTCTATCCCATTGAGACTTAATTCTAATTAAACCACTGTAGATTACCCCCAAGATAAAAGTGCCATTACTTCACCAACAGAGATTATTTTCTGGGCCAGTCATTGTTGTGGTTCATAGACTATACAGTTGAATGTCATCAATAGGTTTTTCTGCCTTGCAGTTTGCATAGTATCTTCCGATACTATGGGAGCTAGCCTTCAGGGAGGAGGCTTCCAGGTCAGTTCCAGCTTGATTGCTCCAATTCATGTGTCCAAAGTATGCCCTGTCTTCAAAAATAAATCTTACATTTAAGTTCTGGGAAGCAATCAAAGGCTATAGCAATAACCTTTGTTGTTTTGTGAGTCTCTTGGACTACTCTGACCAACAACTTGAAGGGCATCTTCCCCTGCTTGGCACTGTGCTTCTTGTTATACAGCTTTCAGCTATACACATGCACACACACACACACACAATGCATGTGCACACAAGTATGCATATTTGTGTGTGTTGTATGTGTAGATGTGTATTTTTCATTAGGCTTTTGAACTAATATATTACCCTCTGGTTTTTATCCTAAGTATTATTTATGTCTCCTACCTCTCCTCCTGTATAACCCTCTCTCTTCCCTCCCCATTTAAAGTACCTCTATTTGCCCCATTTCCCACTTGAGAACACCTGTCTCCTATCAACTTTTTTGAGCTCCTTCTTCCCCTTTACCCACATGGTTCCTATCTGGTTTCCTGACTCCTATGGTCGTATTAAGATATAGACTCACGTCTGAGGATTTGAACCTAAGACTCACATGAAAGAGAATATACATCGCTTGTATTTCTGAGTCTGTGTTACTTCACTTAGTATAACAATTTATAATTCTACTCATTTATCTGAACGTTTCATGATTTCGTTTTTCTTTACTGCTGAGCAGAACTCCATTGTGTAAATGTACAACATTTTCATTATTCATTCATCAGTCAAAGGACATTTAAGTTGTTTGTATTTCCTAGCTATTGTGAAAAAAGCAGCAACAAACATGGATGAGCACATATCTCTGTAGTGCTCATATCAAGGTCTTTTAGTATATGCCAAGGAGTGGTATAACCAGATAATATGATAGATTTATTTTTTTGTTTGTTTGTTTTGAAGAATTCTCCACATTAATTTCCAGAGTGGTTGCAACAGTTTGCGATTCCACCAGCAGTAAATGAGTGTTTTCCTTCCCCCACATCCTCGCCAGAATTTGATGTCATTTCTTCTCTTGATCTTAGACAATCTGACCACTGTTTAAGGTATTTCTTTTTTTTTT
>NW_008357929.1:10620724-10662104 GCF_000622305.1 Nannospalax galili | reverse complement strand
TTTTGAGACAGGGTCTCCCTGTAGCCCCAGCTGTCCTGGAACTCACTATGTAGACCAGGCTGTCCTGGAACTCACTATGCAGACCAGGCTGGCCTTGAACTCACAGAGATCCGCCTGCCTCTGCCTCCCGAGTGCTGGGATTAATAAGGCATTTCTTAGCCATTTATATTACTTTGTTTGAGAGCTCTCTGTTCAGATCCATAGCCCATTTTTTTGTTGTTGCTGTTTCATTTGTTTTCTTGGCTTTCTGGTTTTGTAGTTCTTTGTATATTCTGGACATCAGCCTTTCTCAGATGTGTAGCTTCTTAAGATTTCCTCACACTTTGTGACCTTCCTCTTCGCTTCATTGGTTGCTGCTTTTGCTGTTTATGAGTTTAATGAGACCCCATTTGTCAGTTGTTGACCATAATTCCCGAGCAACTGACATCCAGTTTAGAAAGTCTTTTCCTGTACCTGTACCTTGTAGGGTCCTGCCTGTGTTCTCTTCTAACAGTTTCAGTATTCCAAGTTTCACACTGTGGTCTTTAATCCACTTGGAGTTGATTTTTGTGCAGGGCGATATGTATGGGTCTAATCATGGAGGTCCAGTTTTCCCAGCATAATTTGTTGAAGATGCTTTCTTCCCTCCAACACGTATTCTTGGAGCTTTTGTGAAATATCAGTTGGATAAAATTGTGTCCACTTATGTCTGAGTCTTCTCTTTTGTTCCATTGATCTATATGCCTGTTTTGTGCCAATACCATGCTGATTTTGTAACTACGGCTCTGTAATATAGTTTGAAATCTGGTATAGTAATCCCTCCAGTACTGCTTTTTGTGTTCAGGATTGCTTTGGATATCTGGGGTCTTTTGTGATTCCATATGAATTTATGATTTTTTTCAGTGAAGAATGTCAAGGGGATTTTGATTGAGATTGTATTGAATTTATAAACTGTATTTGATGGGATGATCATTTTCACAATATTAATGCTACCAATTCATGAGCACAGAAAGTCATTCCATCTCTTTGTCTTCAATCTCTTTCTTCAAAGATTTCAAGATTTTATTGTGAAGATCTTTAATGATTTTTGTTAGGTTTACTCCTAGATAGTTTCCTTTTTTCCTTCCTTCCTTCCTTCCTTTCTTTCATGGTATTATGAATGAAGGTATTTCTCTGATCTCTTTCTCTGACTTCTTGTTATTGATCTATAGAAAGGCTAGTGATTTTTTAAGTTGATATCCTACCATTTTTCTGAAAATTTTGATCATTTCTAGAAGTCTTCTGGTAGAATTTTTGGGACCTCTTATGTATAATATCATACCACCTGCAAATAGGGATATGACCTCTTCTTTTCTAATTAGTATCCCCTTAATTTCCTCCTCTTGTCTTCCTGGTCACACAAGAATTTTAAACACTGCCTTGAAAAGCAGTGGGAATAGTGGACAGCCTTGGCTGGTTACTGATTTTAATAGGAATACTTGAGTTTTTATCCATTTAGAATGATGTTGGTTCTGGGTTTGTTGCATATGGTCTTAATTATGTTGAGGTATGTTCCCTTTAGTCCAAGTCCCACTAAGACTTTTATCATAAATGAGTACTGAATTTTGTCAAGGCCTTTTCTGAAACTATTGAAATGATCATGATCATGTGATTTTTGTCTTTAAGTCTGTTTCTATGACCTGCTACATTTATTAACTTATGAATATTGAACGATCCCTGCATCACTGGAAAAAGGTCAACTTGATCATCATGAATGATGTCTTTGATATGCATCTGAATGTGATTAGCAAGTACTTGGTTGAAAATTTCTGCATCTATGTTCATTAGGAATACGGGCCTATAGTTTTTTTGTTGTTGAATCTTTACTTGGTTTTGGTACTGGAGTAATATTGGCTTCATAGAAGGGGTTTGGAAGTTCTCCCTCCCTTTACAGTGCTCTGGATCTCTTTAGTGTCTGTTGTGATGTTACTCCTTTTGTCTCTGATTTTGTTGATTTGGATTTGCTCTTTCTTTCTTTTGGTTAGCTGGGATAAATGTCTGTCTAGTTAATCTAGTTAATCTTTTTGAAGAACCAGCTCTTAGATTCATCGATTCTTTGTATTGTTTCCTTTGTTCCTTCATTGATTTCTGCTCTGATTTTTACTATTTCTTCTTGTCTGCCAGGTTTGTGTTTGGTTTGCTTTTGCTTTTCCAAATTCTTGAGTCACACAATTAAGTCATTTATTTATGCTTTTTCTGATTTTTTTTTCATGTTGTTCTTAGAGCAATATACTTCCCTTTTAGGACTGTTTTTAATGTGTCCCAGAGATTTCGTTGTGTTGTTTCCATTTTTCATTTCATTTCAGGAATACTTTTATTTATTTACTGATTTCTCCTTTTACACATTTACCATTCAGGAGGGTGTTGTTTAATCTCTATGAGTTCATGTAGTTACTAGAGCATCTTTTGCTGTTGATTTCAAGCATTATTGCATTGTGGTCTGATAGAATACATGGAAATATTTCAGTTTTTTGTGTTCTTTATTTTATTTTTATTTAATTTTTCTTTTATTTTTATGAGCTTTTGCCTGAACGTATGTAAGTACACCTGTGTCATGCACTGCCTGTGGAGGGCAGAAGAGGGCACCAGATCACCTAGAACTGGAACTACAGAAGGTTATTAACCACCCTGTGTGTGCTAAGATTTGAACCCATGTCTTCTGCAAGAACAGCATGTGCTCTTAATCATTGAGTCGTCTCTCCAGCCCTTTTTTAAATATATTTTTTGAAGTTTTTTTGTGCCCCAGTATGTGGCCTATGTTAGAGAAACTTCCATTGCCTACTGAATAGAATGTGTAATTTTTGGCATTTGTTAGGTGCATTTGATGTGTGATATCATTAATTCAAATATTTTTCTGTTTATTCTTTGTCCAGATGACCTCTCTATTGGACAAACGGGGTACTGAAGTCACCTACTATTACTGAGTTGGAACTGATTTATGACTTGAAGTCTAGTAGTACACTTTTTATGAAATTGGGTACATCAAAGTTTGGTGCATATATGTTCATGATTGTGATCTTTTCTTGGTCAATTTCTCCTTGATCAGAATGAAGTGACCTTTATTTCTACTGATTAATTCTATTTTCAAGTTTTTCCAGATATTAGAACAGCAATGCCTGCTTGTTTATTGTTGCAATTTGCTTCAAATATTGTTTTCCATCCTTTCTCCCTAAGGTGGTGCCTGTACTTGAAGGTAAGATGGATTTCTTACAGACAACAAGAAGTTGAATTTTGTTTCTTAATTCATTCCACTACCATGTGACTTTTGGCTGTTAGAGTTGAGAACATTGGTATTTAAAGTTATAGAAAGATGTATATTGGTTATTGTCATTCTATTTTGTTTGTATTCTTAGTTCTATTTTGTGTTTCCATAAATGTAACTTTATTTCTTTTCTTTTTGTAGTTTCATGAGTATGGTCATTCCTTTTTTCAAGGCCTTTGTGTTACTTTGAGACTTTTCTGTAAGGCTGGCTTGGTGGATATGAATTCTTTCATCCTATTTGTATTATGGAAGACTTTTTTCTTTCTCATTCGACTGTGATAGATAGTTTTTCTGGATTAGCATCTATGGTCATTTAGAACTTGGAATACATTGTTCCAGGCTCTTCAGGCTTTTATAATTTGTGTTGAAAAGTCAGCTGTAATTCTGATGTGTTTCCATGTGTTTGAAGCTTGTTGCTTTTCTCTTGCAGTTTCAGTAACCTCTCTTTGTTCTGTACATTTAGCATTTTTATTACAGTATGCCATGAGGAACTTCTGTTCTGGTACTGTCTATGTTCAGTGTGCTTCTTGTATCTGTATGGGTCTCTCCTCAACTTAGGAAAGTGTTCTTCTGTAATCCTGTTGAAGATCTGGTCAATGCCATTAACCTGAGCTGCTTCTCCACCCAAATGCATAGATTTGGTCTTTTCATGGTGTTCCACATTTTCTGCATATTCCATTCCTGTGTTTTTTAATTTATCACATTACTGGCTTGAGTGGTCCAGTTCTCCTGCTTTGTCTCCCAGTATTGATACTCTTATTTCCATTTGACTCATTCTGTTGACAAGGCTTTCTCCTGTTGTTTCAAAATGTCTTATTGAGTTTTTCAATTTCATCTTCATTTCATCTTGAGCTTTCTTCAATATTTATATTGATTTCATGAATTCACTTTTGGAATCATGAATTGTCTTTGTCATTTTATTCAGCTAAATGTTTGTGCTTTCTTGAGCCTCAGTCAGGAGTTTATTCTTATCCTCTGAGGGTTTTAAGTTCTTTGTGTGTTCTTTAAAATACTTGAATTCTAGGCAGGAGAGATGGCTCAGCGGTTAAGAACACTGACTCTTCTCACAGAAGAGCCTGGTTCGAATCCCAGCACCCACATGGCAGCTAACAACTGTCTGTAACTCCAATTCCAGGGGATCCAACAGCCTCTTCTGTCCTCCGTGGGCATTGCAGAATCCAGTTGCACTTACCTACATGCAGGCAATACACACATACATATAAAATAAAAATAATAAATAAAATATTTTAAAATACTTGAATTCTTAGATCATGTTTATTATAGTTACTTTAAGCTCTATGACCTGGAGTTCCTTTGGGTAGATCTCATTGTAGAACACTTCTATAGGATTGGTGGGATTTGGAGGGAAAATATCATCTTGGTTTTCATATTATTTGTGTTTTTGCCTCATGACCTGAGCATGTGGGCTTTTTTTTGTTGATGATGTGTCTGACACAAAATTATAGTCAGTCTTTGTTGAGTTGCAGTTTGGTTCTGTTTTTATTGTTGTTGTAGCTTGGTTGCTTTCTGATTAGTTATGAATGGTTGGTCTGTGCTTTAGGTTCTCACTTTTCATTTTTTATTAGAGGGATGGGATTGTTCTGTGCCAGTCCATGTGGGAGGTAAATATTTACATTTTAGGACTTAAGTATAGAGATAAATGTGAGGTGGACTGATTCTAGCTAGCTAATCAGGCTAGTCTGGAGGTGAAGAACTTTCCAGGACTAGTGCCAGTGCCCGAAGATGGTGACCAAGTGGGAAGGTATCTGATTAGTTCAGTAGAATGTTCTGGAGCCCACCAGCATCTGGTTCTTATCCAGGCTAGTTGGGAGCTCTCCAGTAGTGAAAACTGGCCTAGTCTAGGAGCAGGATGTTGGCAGCTGAGTGGGAGACTTCTGACTAGTCATACAGTGTAAATATCGAGGTCTGTGTTTTAACAGGTCTTTCAGGTGACATTCCAGCACACTGATTTTGAAAGTCACTGGTTTGGAAGTCAGTGAACAATAAAAGGTGGAGTAAGAAGGGCTGGAAAGGAGACAGAGCCATGGCAAGGCTTTGGACCATGCTCATAACTTTCTTCTCTCTCTCTAGAGGCAATGGATAGGCATTCCAGGGCTTCAGAGGTGAAAGAAAATCTGTGTTCCTATTTTATGATCAGCTGTTGGTATAGAAGTGGGCTGGAGGAGGCAGAACAGAAGCAGGGAAACTTGTCAGAGGATATTTCAGTGGTTCAGGCCCCAGTGACTCCATCCTGGGGCTAGGATAGAGTTTGTGGAGGTGGAGAGTAATTTGGAAGATGTCAAGGCAATTTGTGGTCAGAGTCGGTGACTGCCTTAGTTTTTTCTGTGCCACTATAATATAATACCTTTGATACTTTATAAAGAATGGAGTTTTTTATAGCTCTAGATTCTGGGAAGGAAAAGGTCATGGGCCTTGCATCTACAGAGAGCTTACTTGCTGTGCCATCCCATGGCAGGGCAGGGACAGGCCAGGGAGCACACATGAGAGCAAGAGGCTGAGCTTGCTTTTCTATCAAACACAGCAGGCATACAGAAGCCTCATGCCTTAATTACCTCTTACCCACACCTCTCCCAACACCGTGATATTGGGGATTAACTTTCCAGTGTGTAAACTTGGTGTTGAGCCTATGGGGCCAAGGGGTAGAATGTGATGGTTTGAATGAAAATGTCCTCCACAGGCCCCAAGTATTTGGAGATTTTGTCCCCAGATAATGGCACTGTTTTGGGAGGTTTTAGAAGGTGTGGCTATCCTGGAGGAAGCATGTCACTGGGGGTGGGCTTAGAGAGTTCTTAAGCCTTGCCAGATCTCCAGTTGCTCTCTTGCTTCCTGTGCCTGCATGATGATGTGAGAGCTTAGCTTCTGCTGTTCCTGCTCCAGCCACCTCCAGCCACCATGCCTCCCTGCCATGACGGACTGTAATTCCCCTGGAACCATAAGCCCAAATAAACTCTTCCTTCTATAAATTGCTTGGGTCAGTGTTTCTATCACAGCAACAGAAAAGTGACTAACACACTTGGGGAACACAGTCAAACTAGAGCAATGAAGGAGAGCTCTAGATGATCCCCGTTCTGGCATGGATGCCTATAGAATGGGGACCATTTGTAGAGACAGTTCCTAGAGAAGAATATGGTCTGAGTTAAAATTCAGATGGGTTGGATTTTAGGTGGGGATGTCATACAGACAGCCCTGGCTTCACCTGACACCTGAGGTAAAGAACATCTCTGTGTATAGGAAGCCGCATGTAAAGACCCCTACTCAGGACCTGGATGGAGGAGAAATGGGTGATATTACCACCTCACTCAAGTACCTGAGACTACAGTCAGGTATGTGAATGGACCAGAATCTAAGTATTGCAATGGCTCCAGGGAGATAGAGAGCTGTAGGTAGTCAACACTTATATCTATGTGTTTCTGATATGGAGAAGTAGATGTGTCCCACCAGAAATGTTTGCCAATGTGGCAAGGCATTCCACCCCTAGAATTAATCTAGAGGGAATTCTGCTTCCTTCTCTTTCAGGATTAAGGTCTGGTGCTTCCCCTTTTCAAGTCTACGGCATGCATCCAACTCCGTACAAAAGATGTACATCTCATTGTGTGATAATGAGGCCTGGGAATCACCATGCCCTCCCTACCCATCCATCTTTTGAACTAAGTTCTTCTCTTCAACTGCCTACTGGAGTCAGACTGGGACAAACACTTTTGGACCAGTAGGAAAGGAGAGGAAGGATAAGTCTGGGTTGGAAGCAGGTTGCAGAGATGTTGCTCAGGTGCAAACAGTAAAAACAAAAGAACAGAAAGGAAAACAAGCAGGCAGACCCAAGAACAGACCAGAGACTACAGACTGAGTCCAAGGCAGGCCAGCCTGAGAAAGCTCTCAGCCATGTTTCAGTAGTATTGGGACTATGGAGACTGACGACTGTCCTATTTCTCACAGAGGAAAGACTCCTAGAAGCAGGAGAGGAGGAACCCTTCTGCTCTTCTACTGCCTCTCCTGCAGACATGCTCAAGGAGCCTCTGTGGAGTGAAGACAACTTCTGGGGCTCCACAGGACCTGTAGCTACTGAGGTGATTGACAAAGAAAAGAACCTCTATCGGTGAGTGAGGGCCTCTGCTTGGTCCAGGCTCGCCTTCCCCACTGATCTCACCACAGCCCACCTCATTTCCCCTCAAATTGCCAGGCCAAGAGGCAGGAACAGTACTGAGATGCTGATTATATGCTTTTATTATGGAAAAAAGAGTTTTATCATGACATTTTTCATTTACAAAAGTGAATATTACAAGTACTTTCTTGGCCTATCACCCTACTTCAGTAACCACTTTGCTAAATTCATTTCAATTACTCTCATTTTTCCTTTTTCACAATGCTACAGAAGTTCAAGTCCAGGCCATTGGGTGATTTCATCCTTAAATATTTCATTTCGCATCCCTCCAAAATTAAAGTAAGACCTTGTCTTCTGTATACACCACAGGATTACCACATATAACCAAACTGGCTTGAGCCCTTCACACCATCTAAACAAACCCAGTCTGTGTTCAGATGTGCTCCATTGTCGTGAATGTGTTCTTACTGGTGGTTATCCTAATCATGATACAATCAGGGTCCATTTATTATGTTTGGACTGTTGTGTCTCTTAAGTTTCATTTAAGTCCTTGCAGTCTGTGTGCTCCTGCTTTACTTGGGGGGCGGGGGGAGGATGGCTTTACAACTGCTTTGTGCCAAGTCCCCTACTAATAGACAACAATTCAAAGATGAACATGGCAGCTCTGCCCTCCAAGAGTTTATAGTGAGTAGTGAGTATCTGTACTCACAGCCGTGTTGCCTTCAGTAATATGTAGCTCCTTTTCCAACACTGTCAGGGGCCCTGTGTCAGCTGCAGATATTGTCACTCTCGACTTCCTCCTATGAAAACTGGCATTTGTTCACTCACTATTTTCCAAATAGGAAGACTTTGAGAAAATCACTAATGATCCCTATAAAATATTGTTTTCGACTCTAAGGTTTCATCACTAATGTCAACACATAGACTCTTATTATTGGGGGAAATACCCTTTAAGTGCAAAGAATAAGGGCTGAAGTGAAGTCTTAGGGATTAAGAGCACTTTCTGCTATTCCAAGATATTAGAATTTTGTTCCCAGCACCCAAGTATGGTGGCTTACAACCAACTATAACTCCAGCTCCGGGTTATCCAACACCCTCTTGTAGCCTCCATGGGTACCCAAACACATTCATACATACATATACACACATAAATAAATATTTTAAAAACAATAAAGTCTGCTATTTATCTCAGTATTAAAACCCCTGCCTAGTGTTTACAAGGTCCTAAGTTCTAGTCCCAGCATACACAGTGGCTTACAACCAACTATAACTCCAGCTCCGGGTTATCCAACACCCTCTTGTAGCCTCCATGGGTACCCAAACACATTCATACATACATATACACACATAAATAAATATTTTAAAAACAATAAAGTCTGCTATTTATCTCAGTATTAAAACCCCTGCCTAGTGTTTACAAGGTCCTAAGTTCTAGTCCCAGCATACACACACACACACACACACACAAAAAAAAAAAAAAAAAAAAAAAAAAACAACAAGGAAACTGTCAAAAACACAGCATACTGCTATTAGCTTTGTTTACTGTGTTGTATAATATATATATATACATATATATGTATGTATATATAAAACACTGACATATTTCATCATGCTTGTCACTTTCATAAGAATAGCTAAGTGCTCCCAGATGTGTAGTAATTTGCATATTTGCATTTGATCACTCAGTAGTCACAATTCTATGGGATGGGTTTTGTCATTATCCCTATTTATAGATGAGGATATTAAGATTTGGGAGCGCAAATGACTTGGTCAAGGGTCCACATGCAGAACACAGAGCTATCTGACTAAAGTCTGGTATGTCCCTAGCCCTCCATGTAGTCTGCCTCCCTCAGGCATAAGCAGAGCTGCTGTGACTTGATGTCTGACTCCTACTTCTAGAGTTAACTTGCCCAAGGCTGGCTCCTACCACTGGCCCAATACGGGGCTCCACCTTGTGGTGACAAAGGCAGTGACTATCGAGATTGAGTTCTGTGCCTGGAGCCAGTTCCTGAAGAAGACTCCCATACAGCATGGATACATGGTGGCTGGGCCTCTGTTTGACATCAAGGCTGAGCAAGGAGCTGTGACCACTGTGTATCTTCCTCACTTTGTGGATATCCAAGGTAACCAAGGGAGGGATAGAAGGAGGGTGTATTGATGAGGAGGCTGATAGAATGTGTAGGATGGTGTAGAGTGGTGGGTGGTAACAAAAAGCTCATGGATTTCTTAGCTAGGCAGAGAGGGTAATGGAGACTAATATGTTTCCTCACTATACCCTTTTAAAATATATTTATTTTACTTCATTTTTTAAATAAATGTCTTTTGTGTATTTCATATGATATATCTTAATCTTATTTAGACCCCCTCCCCTATCTGCACCTCCTATAGCCCACCCGCCAGATTTCATGCATTCTATAATTTATGTTAAGGCCAATAGAGTCAAGTTTGTGTACCTAGATGTCCCTCAATGTGAGTCCATCTCCTTGAGCCTGGTCAGTCTATCTAGCATCACTCTCTTAAAGAAGACCAACTCTTCCCGACCCAGCAGTGATCAGCTACCAATAGTTCCTCAGCTAATGTCCTTCTCATTTCCCCAGGTCTATGCTGGGTTTTTGTCTGATTGAGTTTGCGTGGGTCTTGTGCATGCTGTCACCATTGCTGTAAGTGCATATGAACAACTTCCCAGAAGCCCGAAAGACTGATTCCTTGTGGTCATGCACCACCCCTGGTTCTTACAGTCTTCCCACCCCCTCTTCTGTAAAGGTTCCTGAGTCCTTGGTGGGTGAGGTTTGCTATAGAAGTCCTATCCAGGGACATGTACTCTGCAGTCTCTTAGTCTCTTCACTTTGGCCAACTGTGGCCTTCTGTATTAATTGCCTCTTGTCGCATGAGGAAGCTTCAGTGGTGAGAGTTCAGAGAAACATTATTATCCTCTCTATCCCCTGTTCTGTTATGTTCCCTGACCCTTAGGTATAGAGGTTCCATTCTAGATGTGTCGCTCAGGGCTGGCATCTCACAGACACTTCTTCTCTGGGTGTGACCAGTTGTGGAACTCTATAAGAGTCTGACTGCTGCTGAGTCACACTCCAGGAATGGCTCCAAGAGTATATCGGCAGCATAAATTGGACTTAGTTTTTTTTTTTTAAAAAAAAAAAAAAAAAAAAAAAAAGAACACACAAAGTTGGGTGGGTTGGGAAGGGGAAGCAAACCTGGGAGGAGTTCAGGGAAGGGATTCAATATGATCGAAATACATTGTATGAAATTCTCAGTATCTAATTTTAAAAATGAGAAAGGAGCCAGGTATGGTGGTATACACCTTTAATCCCAACACTCAGGAGGCAGAGGCAGGCAGATCTCTATGAAATCAAGGCCAACCTGGTCTACATAGTGAGTTCCAGACCATCGTGGACTATAGGGAGACTCTGTCTCAAAAAAAAAAAAATAAACCAAGTAAACAAACTAACCCGCTTTTTAGAATTCATCTTATTCCATTTAGAATGGCTAAGATTTAAAAGAAAGAAAGAAAGAAAGAAAGAAAGAAAGAAAGAAAACAATGACAAATGCTGGTAAAGATGCAGAGAAAAGGGAACTCTTGACCTCTTATCCCTGATGGTGGGAGTACAAACTGCTGCCGTCACTATGGAAATCAATATGGATTCCTAAAAAAGATAGAGTTGATTTACCATATGATCCAGCTGTACTATACTTGGCCATATACCCAGAATAAACTATACTTTACTACATAAATTCCTGTTCATCCATGTTCATTAATTCCCTTTCACAGGAAGCCAAACACTGGAAACAAGCTAAATGTCCACCAACTGATGGATGAATAATGAAACCATGGCACACATACACAATGAAATATTATTCAGCTCTTTAGAAAACAAAATTATGGGGACTAGAGAGATTTCACAGAGGACCCAGGTTCTATTCCCAGCACCCACATGGCAGCTAACAACCATCCTAACTCCAGTTTCAAGGGGATCCAACACAATCTGGCAGTGCACAACATAGGTGCACTTACATACATGCAAGCAATACACTCATACACATAAAATAATTTTTAAATTAGGAAGTTTGGTGCTGGAGAGATAGCTCAGTGGTTAAGAGCATTGGATGCTCTTGCAGAGGACCTGGATTCGATTCCCAGCTCCCATATGGCAGCTAACAGTGGTCCGTAACTCCAGTTCTAGGGGATCTGACACCCTCTTCTGACCTCCACCGGCATTGCACAGCATGGGTGCACTTACATACATGCAGGCAATATACTCATACTCATAAAATAAAAATAAATAATTTTTTTAAGTTTTTAAATTCTGAAATTTGCAGGTAAGTGGCAGGATCTGGAAACAACCATCCTGAGTGAGGTAACCCAGACCCAGCAAGACAAACATCACACGTTCTCTCTGATAGCTGGATGCTAGCTTTGAATTTAAATAAATAGATAGATAGATAGATAGATAGATAGATAGATAGATAGATAGATAGATAAATAAATAAATACATGTTTCAATTTGCAAATGCAGAGAGGTCAAGAAAGCAAATGGCATGGGTGGAGAGGTAGCCTGCTTCTGAGGGCAGATAGAATGCAGTGATATAACAGGGAAAGGGAGAACAATAGTGTAGGAAGGATTAAATGTGAAATAGGAGCTAGCCTGGTCTCTATAGCGAGTTCTAGGCCAGCTAGAGCTGCAGGGAGACCCTGTCTCAAAAAGACAAAAAATAAAAATAAATAAATAAAAAGAGATTAAGAGGAGTTTCCTTATAGTAACAAGACATTTCCCTACTACACAGCATGGGCTAGTAAAGTAAAATCCAGTGCAAGGAATGGATGCTCTCCTTGAAGCTATTGAACAGGAGTCCCATAGACACTCAAACTGGTATTGCCCATGCTCTTGTTTACCCACCAGAACTTCATGATAAGACTCTATTTCTGAAGACACTACATACATGAGCCATAGAAAATACAAGGATATGTCAAGCTGGAGCTAACTTCAAACTTTGTCTCTACTGACCATCTATCATAGCGCTGGAAGGTGCTATGCATGCTCCCTGAAGAGAAAATTATCATCAGCATTACCCAGTTGCGACTCCCGTGAGATACAACAACTGGCCTGACAAGATATAATATAAAATATAAATATAAACTATAAAACAAGATACATACTTCAATCATACAAGGACCCAGATTAAAATTTCCATTCCAAAAGAGCAACATCAGAGTACATCAAGAAGTGACTAGAATAAGAGAGATCAGGGAAAGGCAAAGTTTGCAGATTTATTTCCAGTACTTGGGATTCATGATGAAAATAGCTGGGTTCTAAAATGCTAAGATAGTTCTGCTTCTTCACTTCTCGCACGTGCAACACACATAGCTTCTTTCTTATGCAGGCTACACTTCATGCACGAAGCTTTCTTCAGTAAAAGTACCATTGTGACACCAAGCGAGTCTACACAGAAGAATGCCACATAGTGACGGTCGAATTAAGAGTCCTTTATTAGCTAGCTAGCAAGCCAGTGGTCAGAGAGGGGGCTCATGCCCAAGAGAACTCTCAACCCATAGGAGGAGCAGATCAGGGTTTATAAAGCTTAAAGTCATAATTACATCATTTCGGAGGACCAATAACCATAGTTACATCAGATCACCATAGTTACACCAGACCAGGGACAGGTCAGCTAGCAAAGAGGTTCTCAATTAACAAAAAGTTTCAGTTAGGAAAAAACAAGTTTCTCAGAATGCAAAAACATGGATTCCATAGAGATGCAGGCATAGCTGGGAGGAAGGATGTACTCTCTGGACCTGCTACCTGGCTACTTGTAAGTTTCCCAATATTGTAGAAACCATGTACTCCCTGAAACTGCCTGCATGAGACATTCTGCCTGGCTGGCTGCTGAGGGAATGGCTGGGCAAAAACACAGGATAAAGCAATGGTTGGCTAGGGTTTTACTATTTCACCATGATTCTTACATCTCCTATGTACTGGGGTCTACACTGCAACTTAAGCTTTACCTTCACAGCTTCACACAATGACCCCACAGGGCCTCCTTGCAGCAAATTCCATCTATCCTGGTCTCAGACAATGAAAGTGTGGAGCAGGACTCCATAATGCACTGAATCTCATCTTCAATGCCTGCAAAATCAGTACCATATGGATAACACTGCGAATTGTGCAACCAGCTCTAGATGTATCTGGCCCCTTGGAGCATAGTATATCACTTTCAATGTGCTGACACAAGAGAAACATGTACCCAGACAGTTGTCTTTGGGGAGGAGAAAACACCTTAAGTTTAGGCTTTCCTCCCTGATTTAAATTTGATCTTCACAAGAGAGAGTCTCTGATGTTTTTGGGTTTGGCTTACGACTCTTCCTATTGTCTCACTACAGAGCAGTTTTTCTTCAGTGTAGTCAATCTGTTTAACAATTTCACCTGCTTTCTTAGGTAGAATCTGAATGCTTACATGTCTTGAAATGTCCTTGGACAAATTAACACATTACCTTTAAATTCAACTTCACTCTCAGGGCCCAAACACTGTGAAACCTTGTCCCAACAATCACATGAATGCTCCATAGGTCAGCTGCTTGAGAGAGTCTTTTTTCCCTTTGAAACCTCATGAGTTGGGACTCCACTCTCCACGTTCCTCTCAGCCTTCTCATTCCAAACTCCCACTAGAATGGCCCACTAAGCTCTCCTTCCAGAAAACTAAGATTTTTCTATCTCTAATACCAAACTCTTCCACATTCCGGTCACAAACAATTTCAAAGGCCCAAGAGCCACATAAGTTGATCACAGCAATGACCTCCATCTTGGTACAAATTTTCTGTTCAGGTAACTTTAATTGTTGCAACAAAATGCCTGACCAAAGCAATTTAAGGTAGAAAGGATTTATTTGGGACTTACATTTCAAGGCTACAGTCGATTATGGCAGAGAAGTCGAACTGGCAGGAGCTTGTGGCAGCTGGACAAGCTGTATTCACTGTTAGGAAACAGGAAACCAAACTTACTTGTGCTCAACTTATCTTCTCATTTTTATATAGTCCAGGACCTTGGGGTATGGAATGTTGCTATCCACAGTGGCATTAGGTCTTCCCCCCTCAGTTAATCCACCCCAAACAATTTCCTTCACACATGCTCAGCAGCCCATCTCCAAGGAGATTCTAGATTTCATTAAGATGACAATTGAGATTAATCTTACATTCACTTAGCTGTGTCCTCATAGTATCAAAGATGTCTCTTTGGTCACTTTCATGAGGGCAAGCTCTCATTGATGAGGATCCTACCTCAATGTCTGTTTCACATCTCACTACACCTCCTAATCTCACCTACATCTCATCTCCACCTCCTAATACCATCATACTGAGTTTAGAATTTTAACATATGAATGTTGGGAAACCACAGCCATTCAAACCTTAGGAATAAGTTCTCTCAGGAAATTTACATGCTGGGCTCTTGTAGCCACAGCCAAGCTCAGCTAAATGGGAACACTAAATCCACATCTCTTGAATCTTTTCTTTGACAGAGGGACAGGTGGACACCTCCTTGTTCCATGTGGCCCACTTTAAAGAGTATGGGATGATCCTTGAGAAACCAGCCAGGGTGGAACAGTGTCACACAGTCTTGGAAAACCCCAGCTTCTCCCCAGTGGGAGTTCTACTCAGAATTCTGCATGCTGCCTGGCGCTTTGTCCCCATCATCTCCACCACATTGCTCTACCATCATTTACATCTTAAGGAAGTCACCTTCCACCTCTACCTGATCCCCAATGACTGCACCATTCGAAAGGTAAAACTGAGAATCACAAAGACTGAAGGGTGGACCGACAGAAATGTGAAATGCATCTAAGGAGTCCCCCAGAGACAGCCTCATCTGGGAGTGAGGATGGAACTCTTCAAATGGAACCTTAATGTGGGTTGATGATTCTATCCTCTGTTCAGCCTTAACTGAGTCAACTCACACTCAAGTGTCCCCAAAATGCATTTACTGATCCTTTACTAATCTCTAAAATATAATCTGCAGTCTCACTCTAGAGATCAGAAAGATGGTCAGGGTTCCATGCCTAAATATAAGCTTCCTTTTCACCTCCATTCTTCTCAGACAATAACTTAATGCCACCTTGAACATGACAGGAGACAAGTGCAGAGGTGTCTGTACAGCAGAACACAAGGGAGGAGGTGCAGAATAGGTGTTACTACCCTTTACCCATACAATGACATGGCCCACGATCTTACCTTATACGTACTGGATGCCGTAGCCTAGAAATAGCCCTAAATCCCTCTTTATACATTCCCTAGGCCATAGATGATGAAGAAATGAGATTCCAGTTTGTGCGAATACACAAGCCTCCACCACTTGAAGCCCTTTACATCGGCTCTCGCTATACTGTGTCTGGTTCCAAGAAGCTGGAAATTCTCCCCACGGTGGGTAGTCAGGTGTTTGTGGCTCTCCAATATTAGATGACAGGCTTGGAGGAACCTACGTGACAGGTCACAGGGATTTACCAGGAACCAGGAAATTGGACTTGAGCAAAAAGCAAGTGGGATTGGGATGACAAAGAATATTTCAAAGACTGGCAGAAAGGAATTTAAGGGAAGGGAGGATCATGTTCAAAATGAGGAGGACAGTGGGCTTGACTTGGAAGCACTGTAAGAATTTATGCTACAGATGTCAGTGTCTTCTAGTGAAAAATAACAGGAACAAACCTGTAGTTGAACACACTGAATTTATTGCTTTGCAGAGCACACACCATGGAAACTGTGGGTTTTCTCAGTAAAAAATTAATCAAAATGATGGCTTCTGCAGAATTTCAGCCTTGGTTGAATAATTTAAGAGAAGGTCTAAGCAAACAGATTTTTCTTCTGTTTAATTTTATCAGAAAGCAGGGCAACTCAATGACTGGGAAACTTAACAAACCTTATTCCAATGGAGGGTCAGACTGAAGCAACAAGCATAAAGCTACAGTTGTTAAGGACACAGCTGTCTCTCATAGTCAAAAGGCTTCCAAGGTTTATTTTCTAAATTTTTATTACATTAATTTATTGATTTTTTGTATGTATGTACATGTATATGCAGGCATGTTCATATGTGCATATAGAGGTCACTGGGCAATTTGTGGATGTTAATTCTTCCCTTCCACCACGGTGGCCCCATCATGAAACCTAGGTTATCAAGATTTTCAGCAAATGCCTTAACCCTCTGAGCCATACTGACTGGTGTTCCAATGTTTTACTTTTCAAAATTTTTATAATAGGTATTTGCTTCTTTTATGTGTATGCACATGCATATGCCCATATGTGTATCCTCATGTGCATACAGGGTGCCATAGCATACATGTGGAGGTCAGAAAGACTCTTTGAGGTGTTGGTTGTCCCTTTATATTCTATGGGTTTGGAGGATCAAACTCAGGTCAGGTCATCAAGCACTTTACCAACGACACATCTGCTCTACCTTTGTGATTTTATAACCTTGCTATTAACCTTTCTGAATTAAGTGACACACACACACACACACACACGTGTGTGTGTGTGTGTGTGTGTGTGTGTGTGTGTGTGTGTGTGTGTATCCAACAGAACTTAGCTGCAATCTCAGCAGTTTAAAATCACACTGAGGTCTAGCTCTGAGCCTCAGATCAGCTCCTGGATACTAGGGACTGCTTTTGTTCAGTATCCTCCTCCACCCACTTTGGAGGTTGAACCACAAGGCATTAATCATGGTCCAAATATCTTCATCATACCCACTGATGAGTTCATACTGAAAGGACATTTGCAGGTATAGCCAGTTTGTAGAAAGGAGTTCACCTTAAAGGATGTATCTTGGCAAAAGAACCCATCCTCTCATTATCTCTCCACCTCCTGCCTATCATGAAATAAGCAGTTTTGCTTTCTCATGCCACCTCCATCATAGTGCCTTGCCACAGGCCTACAGGGGTGGGGTGAATTGACCACATCTGAACTGATAAACCACAGTAAATCTATTCTTTAAGTTGATTTACTCAGATATTTTGTCTTAGCAGCAGAAGAATGATTAATACAACTTTGTCCACATTTTACTGCCTGGGAGCAGAGCAGCCTCCACTAAATGGTAGTCAGTGCTTGAACCAGGTTACATACATGTAATGAGGTTGACATGACAATAGAGGCAGCATGAGAGACTCAGACCACGATACATCACACAACTGTAACACAGGCGATCCAAAGAACTAGCAGTCTTTGTTACAGGTCCAAAACCAGGCACTTAAACTATGAAGCCTCATAAATGAAAACATCCAGAATTTATCTGAGTTTATTGAAGAAAGTCCACTAGCCCATTCCCCTCCCCCCTTTGGTATTAGTTACTATTTCTACTGTTGTGACAAAATACATGACAGAAACAACCAAGGGGAAGAAGAATTTATTTTGGCTCACAGTTTAAGAAAGTGCAATTCACTTTCTTCAGTGAAGCCATGTGACTGGAATCCCTCAAATCTCAACGTTCTAGATGCAGAGATTGAGGAATGCTGACACTGGCTTACTTTTTATTCTGTCCAGGACCATAGGCCATGGGTTAGTGGCATCCACAATCGAAATGGGTCTTCCTTCCTCAATTAAACTTCCCTTTAAACACTTTCCCAGATACGCCCAGAGTTATATCTCCAAAATATTCTAAGTTTTGTCAAGTGACAATGAAGATTATCCTCCCTAGTCAAATTGTCCCAGTTGCATCAAGTGTAACTACAACAATAATTATTATGTAGAGTTAAAAATTCCTCATGACTAACTATAGGGTTTTAATGTGTGAGATAAGGTGGAAGATGATCTATCCAACATTCAGTTAAATTCAGAGCAGTAGCTAGGGTCAGGGGAAATATTTAGAAGAGTTTAGTCTTCCCTTAGGTAATAGAAGGAAAACATAGAGAATGATAACAGGGTAAAGATTAGGGAGATTATACTGGCATTTTAGAGGCTTTGAAAGGAGAATAACAGATAAATATTGAAAGTAGAATATAGTGATTGGCAATGTTGCTGAAGAATCAGGGAACTCACCTTCCTCTGACATCCAGGTTGAACGGTCCACGTCAGAAGGCAGTAGCCTCTGAAGATTTTCCAAGGGTTCTCTGTTCAATCTGTTCAGATGGAACATATGTCAAGTAGGTAGAAGGAAGTGCTATTCATGTTTTAACTAAGAAACATGAAACCAAGATTGAATACTTACTGGTTTTTCTGCAGTGTCAGTTGTTAACAAGGTGTGTGTGAGAGAGAGAGAGAGAGAGAGAGAGAGAGAGAGAGAGAGAGAGAGAGAGAGAGAGAGAGAGAGAGAGAGAGAGAGAGAGAGAGAAATTTGATTCTGTTATCTGGCAAAGCTTAAGTTAGTCCCAAAGATATGTTCCCGTAGGGAAAGACCAATGGTCCTGGAAGGCAGATAGATCCCTTAACTGAGGAAGGTTAGGTCATGGCAAATGAGATAAGCATCAATAATTGAGGAATGATAGGCAGTTACAGGATGATCAAGAGCTTTAGAAACTATGGCATTGTGAAGAGTAGTTACTTAGGCACTTCAACTGTGACTCTAAAGACAGCATCTCTGAGAAGATGACAGTTGAGTTGAGGTCCTAGTGACAAGAATGTTGAAGCAAGTGGGGATTTGTGCAAAATGTTTCAGTCAAAAAGAACATGCGCAGAGGTTCAGAGGTGAAAGCAAACTTGAAGACTGGATCAGACTAGAGCCTCACCGGTCATTTGACCCTGGTGTGTAGTTGGATTTTGTCCTAAGTGCAATGGCAAGTTCTCTGTGTCTCTTAAACATGGTAACACAGGACCTGATTCATTTGATGGAGTCCCCTTGGGGGCTGGGGAGTTAACTCACTTGCTAAAGTACTTACCATGCATGCATGGGGAACAAATGTAAAAAGCAGAGTGTGGTTGTACACATATGTAATCCCAGTGCTGGGAAAGCAGATATACATGGGAAGCAGGCCTTGAGATAGGTCAGACAGTCAAGCTGAGTTGTAGAGGACACATTCAGTGGGAGACCCTGTCTCAAAAGCTCAGGTGCAAAGTGATTAAGGAAGGCACCCAGAGTCAACTTCTGGCACACACACATGCATACACATGAGCATACACTCACACAGACACACACATGCACACACACAGATACACACACAGACACATACACATAGACATACACGGATACACACACAGACACACACACAGATACACAGACACACACAGACACACACACAGATACACACACAGACACACACACACAAACACACACACAGATACACACAGACACACACACAAACACACAGATACACACACAGACACACACACAGATACACACAGACACACACACACAAACACACACACAGATACACACACAGATATACACAGACACACACACCGATACACACACAGACACACAGACACACACACAAACACACACACACACAGATACACACACAGACACACACACAAACACATACACACAAAGATACATACACAGATACACACACAGATACACAGACACACAGATACACACACAGACACACACACAAACACATACACACACAGATGCACACACAGATACACACACAGATACACAGATACACACAGATACACACACAGACACACACAAACACATACACACACAGATACACACACACACACACACAGACACACACACAAACACATACACACACAGATGCACACACACAAACACATACACACACAGATACACACACACACAAACACACACATATACACACACACACACACACGGGGGGGGGTGAGGGGGGTGTCTTGTGGCCTAGCCCTGCTTCCCAACTCAAATTCTCTGATACTTCCTTATCCTCCAAGACTTAACAAGCCATTGTTAAGACAAGTCTCTGCTACCATGAATGAGCCCCAGCTGCCATGCCTTCCACTCCATGAGTCTGTGAGATGAAATAAACTTTTACTCCTTAAGTTGTTTCATGTCAGATATTTTGTCAGAGTGATGAGAAAAGAAGCTAAGACAATAGAGTTCCCAGCTGTGCCTCATCCTTGTGAGTCAGGCTGTGTGTTTATAGGTGGTAATTGACTTCAGTACACAAAGTAATCAGTGTCTGATGAGATTAAAAGTGCAAGTAAGTTATTTGGGTGGTGGAGGAGACCTTATCCAGCATCTCTTTTGATCTTCAGGAACTGGAGCTGTGCTACCGGAGTCCTGGAGAATACCAGCTCTTCTCTGAGATCTACGTTGGCCACATGAATTCAGGAATCAAGCTGCAAATGAGTGACAAGAAGGATGGGAGTCTAGTATGGGAGGTCTTGTTGAAACCAGGTAAAGTGGGATCAAGTCCAAGAGCCCAGGAAGAAAGTCAGTGAGTGGGAGGAGATGGATTACCAATGAGTGGGAGGAAAAAATGAAGAGTGGTCTGTGACAAGACACACTGCTGGGATATGCAACTGGTGACTCACTTCCTCTTGTGTCCCTTTCTGTAGTTTCTACAACCCCTCTTAGTACTTATTCAGTTATGAGTAAATCAGTGCATTTTCCTTCCAAATCACAGCCCTCATCATCAGTCCCTTCTGAATGCTACTGCAATAACTAGTCTTTCAACACATGCACATTTGGTGGGGAACATATCACATCCATACAATTATATAGTTGCAGGTGCCTCCTTTGTCCCTTGGGAACAAATGGCACTCAGTGTACCAGGGGTTAACAAACTTCCTTAGACTCATTCTACACAAAGGAATGCCTGTGTCTGCTCCCTCCTGGAATGCTGGGAGAGGGGTTGTGCCTGAACTCAGAATTCTGGGAACAGGCTGGAGAGATACCACAGCCGTTAAAGGCTAAGGCTAATAACTCTCACGTTGGGCAAGTATGCTTCAATACACGTACTAAGAAAGTCTGTTACGCACTCTTAGCCTTGAGCAGGTCGCCATCGCCTTAAGCAAGTCTTTCTGTCCCCTGACTATACCAATAAGGAAATCCCTGTGTGTTTTGTACTGTTTAAGCATTAATCATGTGTGAGCTTTGTATAAAGTCTGTACACTGTGCTATCCTAATAAAAGCTTCTCAGGGTGCCATGAGAGGCACTCCTGGACAACACACCCTGGAGTCCCCTGACCCCATTGAGTGCCTACGAGCTCAACTTCAGTTTCTCAGGACCCATTACCTTGCATGTCCACATATACATTAAGCTCCCTTTTCTCTATTTTACCCTGCTATCCCCCACTTCCCTTGCATTGACAGATTTTGGCATCCACAGGCCTCTGGCACTGTTTCACCTGATGGCTCAGCTTTAAAGTGAAAGGACAAGCACTCAATTGTTCCATGACTGATGGACTAAGCTAGTTTTGCAAATATCAGATACTTCATTTTGGATCTGTCTATATTTTCTTTTTTCTTCAATAAATTTTGCTATTTTTAAATTGCTTAATTGAATTCTAGCAAAAATCACACAACATATTTTGATTGTATTTAGAACCCTCCCCTATCAGCATGCGACCTTAGTATCTTTTATGCAATTTCATTTCATATACCCTATTATACGCACTCACACACATATACACATATATATGTGTATCTATATACATATATATATATGGCCTTTCTAGTCAATTTTTTGGCAGCAGATTTTCCCATTACCCTTTGGTGTGGGCCCATCCCACTAGAGCCTAGTTAAACCACATACAGTCATGCCCTTAAAGCAAACAGATTTTCCCCCTCCCAGCAACTATCAGTTGCCATCTGAGATCTACACTGAGGTTCCTCGGGGTAGGGCTGAGGTTTCTTCCCCATTTGTGTGCTGGGATTTTTGTCTGACTTAAGTGTATGTGGGACTTGTGCATGTAACACCATTGCTATGAGTTTATATGAGTAACTGCCCAGCTATCTGGAAGTCCCTGTTTCTTTGTGGTTATCTACCCCCTCTGGCTATTGCAATCTTCCCACCCAAATTTTGCTATCTAAGAATTTTGTGTGTGTCTATAATGCATTCTGGTTACTCACCCACCAAAACTCTCTTATCTCCTTCCTACACGTGCCAGCTCCCCTATTTTCCTACATAATTCTTTTCCCTATTCATAATTTTTGTGTTTTTTGTGTCTCAGAGTTTACCTAGGACCATCTCTATGACCATGGGGACTATCCATTAGGGTCTGGTGCTCTCACCAATGTGTACATAACTGGATACTATACCTCCCCTTCTCCCATACTCTGTTAGTTGCCAATAGTTCAGCAGTAAGGAGTGGGACCCCAGCAGTCCCTTCCGAACCATAGCTGGCTATTGGCAGAGCAGACTTGTATAGACACAGCACAGGAGATGCAGCTGCTGTGAGTTCATGGTTTCCGTAGCTGAGTCATGCTTAGAAGATGCTCTTTCACAACCCTTCTCCTTGTCTCCCAGTTTTTGCATGATTTCCTCTCCATCTTCCTCAATGTTCCCTGAACCTAACAGAGGTGACATAAATATCTTGCTTAGGACTGATCCCTCAGCCATTGTTTATTAACAACATCTTGTGTAGCCATGGGTCTCTGCATGAACCTCCATTCACTGCAAAGAGAGGAGTCTGTAACTCAGGCTCAGTTTAAAGTACAAAGAAATACATTGTGAAGACAGATGATGTTATATCAACTTAGCTAAGCAGCCATAGTAACTTTTTTCTGAGTGCATAAGTTATCCTCAGACATTGGGTTTTGACGGGGTTTATTGTGCTAGGCATGGATTCCCTCATGAGGAGTGAGCCTCAAGTCTAATCATGGAGCTGTTAGTTACTCCATAACAGTTGTTTCACTATTGCAACAGTGGGTACATCTTGTCTAGCAGATTGATTTTGTAGTTCATAGAGTTCAGAAGTAGGTGAGACTATTGAAGCTTCTTCTTTACCAGCAAACTGCAGAGCACCATCTGGCACGATGAAAGCTAGAGAGCAGGGAACAAGTCAGTTCCAGCTTGATTTCTCTATATCTTGCATGTAAGGTATCTTCATCCATTGGTGTCCTCAGCAATAGGGTCTTATCAGCTAGTTCTGGTAGCAACCAAGAGGAATAGCAAGAGCCTGCATTGTTTGGGCATAGAATCTCTCTAACCAACACCTCCTGTGGAGCTGTCCCACATCTGTCACTGGGGTTTTGTTTGATTCATTATTTCTAGGACCAGTATTATATATCTTTGTGAGGAATCTTCAGACACCCTATTAAGTTTTTTTTTAATTCTATCTTAAAACGGCAGATTTTCATGTTACCAGTTCATATTCCCTTTGCTTTGATTACTCTTTCCTGCCCATCCCTCCTTCCCCACCATCTCCCCACCCTCTCTCTATTTGAACCTTTTTGCTCCCAGTATGCCCTATTTACACCCTCATTTTACCTATATACTACTATCTCTTCTCCTTTAAGACAGCCACCCCAGCCCCTTTCTAGTTTCCTGGCTTCCACACAGCCTTCAAAATAAATGTTCGCTTGGCATGTAAGAGAGAACATGTGGTGTTTGTCTTTGGGGACAAACCTAGGTTGCCTAGCACAATATAATTTTTTCAAGTTTCATTCATACATTTGCAAATTTAATGATTTCATTTTTCTTTATGGTTGAAAATTCCATCATATCTATATCTATCTATATCTATATCTATATATATCACATTTTTAATCTCCACTTGTCATTAATGGACATCAGGCCAATTTCATTTACTGGCTACTGTGAAAAGAGATGCAATGAACATGGATATGCACATCTCTCTATAGTAGGATGTAAATTCCTTTGGGTTAATGCCCAGGAGGATATTGTTGGGTACATGTAGTTCCATTTCCATTGTTTGGATTTTTTGGGTAGGGGGGCGGGCTTGAGACAGGGTCAGCTGGCCTAAAAATTGCAAGGTAGACTAGGTTGGCCAAGGTCTCACAGAGATCCACCTGCTTCCACCTCACAAGTGCTGAGATTACAGGTGTGCACCACCACACCTGCCTTATTTCTATTTTTGTGAGGAGCCTCCAGACTTATTTCCAAAGAGACTGTACTAGTTTACACTCCCACCAGCAGTGAATAAGTGTTTCCTTTTCTCCACATCTATGCCAACGTTTGTTTTCATTTCTACCATTGATGACGGTCAATCTGATTAGGGCATTGAAATTTTGCAGCAGTTTTTAATCTGAATTTCTCTAAGAATGGTAAACATTTTTAAAGTGTTTCCTAGCCATTTGCATTTCTTCCTTTGAGAATTCTGTTTATTCCATAACCCAACTTTAGAAGGATAGTATAATTTCTTATAGTTTAGGTTGAGTTCCTTATATATTCTAGCTACTAATCTTCTATTAGATGTATAGCTAGCAAATATTTTCTCCTATTCTGTGAGCTGTCTCTTCCCGGGTTAACAGCTTCCTGTGCCACATTTACTTTATGTTATGTTTTTTAGTTTCATGAGCTCCCATTTGTCAATTTGTCAATTTTTGGGCCTTATTTGCTGTACTACCAGAGCCTTATTCAGTAAACTCTTATCTATGTGTATATGTTGAAGTGTACTCCCTACTTTTTCCTCTAGAAGTTTCAAGATACCGGGTCTTATATTGAGGTCTGTGATTTATTTGGAACTGATTTTTTTACAGGGCGTGATATAGATATTTATTTTCATTTTCTGATACATGTAGATATAAAATTTTCCCATCATCATTTGTTGAAAATGCTATCTTTTATTCAGTGAAAAATCAGGTAGCTATAGTTTTGTGGACTTAGTCTATATCTTCTGTTCTATTCTATTGGCCTACAACCTTGGGTATAGCCATTCCTTTCTTCAGTCCTTTGTATTGCTTTGAGTATTCTCCATAGACCTGGTTTGGTAGACATGAATTCTTTCAGCCTATTTATGTCATGGGATATTTTTCTTTTCCTTTTACCTATGATAGACAGTTGTGTTAGGTAAAGTACTCTAGGTTGGCATCTTTAGCCATTTAGAACTGGGAATACTTTGGTCCAGACTCTTCTGGCTTTCATAGTTTGCATTGAAAAGTCAGCTGTAATTCTGACAGGTTTTTCTTTATATGAGACTTGTTTTTCCCTTGCAGCTTTCCATATTCTCATTGTAGTACACTTCTGTAGGACTGGTAGGTTTGGGTGCCAACATATTATCTTAGTTTTTCATATTATTTGTGGTTTTACATTGTGGCCTGGGCTGATAGATTTATTTTGTTGATTGTGTGTCTGCCACAAAATTCTAGCCTACCTTTGTTGAGTTGAAATTTTATTCTGTTTGTATTACTGATGTTGCTTGGTTGCTTTCTGATTGGGTATGAAAAATTAGTTGGTCAGTGCTTCAGGTTCTCTCTTTTGATTTTATAATGGAGGGACCAAATGGATCAGGAGCTCTCCAAGAAGGTGAAGGTACCTTGGCTAGTTAAGTGCACTCTCCCAGCATCAGTAAGATGGGATGGCCCAAAGAAAGGGGATAAACATAGAATTGGCCAGCATCTAATAGCCAGCAGGGAAACCTGAGCCCTGGAGAAGTAGGAGGGAATAAAGATGATCAAAAAGCAGTGTGATGGCTGCAGCAGGATTTGGGCAACTCACCCCCAGAGGCCGAATCAGGCACTCTCAAGCAGTGTCAGAAGGATGGGTCCAAGGCCCAAGGAGAAGGGATAGGAACTGAATGTACTGGCTCGTACCAGTCAGCAGGGAAGCCTGAGACTGGAGCACTGGAAAGGGCTAGAGATGATCCCAAAGCAGGGGGATGGGCATGGAGGATTTGGGCAACTCACCCTTGGAGGCCAAGTCAATTCAGGCACTCTCAAGCAATCTCAGAGGGATGGGAATGGGATGTTCAGGCCCCTACCAGTCAGCAAGGAAACCTCACAGTGATCCTTAGAAGATGGGGAAAATGTTATCTTTCATTATGTCAAGCCAACCTCTTCCACCTAAGTTTTTTTCATTCTGTCCTTTGGAGCTCACCAAGGTCCATTCTTTTCTTTGTGCTAAAGACTTGGGGAGACTTTGAATACTGGGATCATGGCTTCCCTCATGTCTTCAAGTGTGCATAATGAACATCTTAAGTTCCTTCCATCATTGCTCTTACATTTTTGCTTTACATTATTGGTCAATTAGTCACTTACCCCAGTAAATGTTTCCATTGTGCACAAATCAAGATGAAATGTGACTACTCAGTGTAGGGTGTAAGAGACATTGTACTGCCTTCAAGGAAATGGAGCTAGGTTTGCGAGTACCCTTGTGCACACTTACCTGAACTGGGAGATAGTAATGAACCTAGGAACTGCTTAAACCCTCAGGCCTTGCTCACATGGGGTGCCGTGAACTGTTGATGATTAAGCTTACTTGTTTATTATTGTTGCTAAATTTTACCGATAATTCCCATGTACGAAGATTTGATTGATCTTGAATCTGACATTAAATCTAGAATGCATATATGTGGTATGTGAGTGCAGAAGACAAAACATGGACAAGAAAGTAGAGCCCCACCTGGAATGAACTGTGATTTTAGGCCCCCTAGCAAGGGATTTGGTTAGCTCCCCACCACAGATTCAGTTCAGGCCCAAACAGGATAAAATTGAGCTAGAGCAATGTAAGAGAAATTTGTGCTGCTCATTCACACACTTTCTCTGTGATCATAGCTCAGGGCTCAAGTTTCTCCTTAGAAATAAGGAACATCTTCACCTTTCAGATCTTACTCCAGATTATATGAGAATATCTGCAGATTATTCTTCTCAAAATCACAGAAATGAGTGAGATTTTCAAGGTGTAACCTGTGTGTTTATAACTGGCAAAATGACAGATCTCATTTTTTCTAGGAGATCTAAGACCTGCACCAACCCAGAACTCTCCAGCCCCCAAAGGTCAGTGTGTGCTACGAGAGCCAGAGGAGCCAGTGGGATTCTGGTGGTGTGCTGTCTGATTCTTGAGGGGAGGGAAGTGAGGAGGGGACCTTCTTGTACAAACATTAACTGGATGGGGTTGGACAGGTGCACGTCCGCAGCAGTTTCTTCCCTTGTCCCTTGCTGTTGCACATGGAGGCACTGGAGCAGCCTCAATGCCCCATCATGAACTTCTCCTCTTGGTCAGGCAGAGTGCCAGACTGTATGGTGACAGTAGAAGGGTAGGGGTGCTTTCCTGGTGGTCACATGACTTTACAGAGGGAAGCCAGGGATGCTGATGAGGTAAGCAAAAAGAGCAAGTGGGCAACCAGAGGTGGGGCCTATGGAGGAGTCTTTCTTTGCTCATGGCCAGTCTCATCTTCACCCCCAGATGCCCCTGTCTCGATGCACTTCATGGACCAGTATCGGGAGCAGCTGATAGCCCGAGTGACATCAGTGGACCCTGTCTTGGACAAGCTTCTTGGTCAGGTGCTTAGTGAAGAGGCGTATGAGAAGGTACGAGCTGAGACCACCAACCCAGACAAGATGCGGAAGCTGTTTGATTTCAGCCAATCCTGGAACAGAGCCAGCAAAGACCAACTCTACCAAGCCCTGAAGGAAATTCATCCTCACCTGATCATCGATCTCCTGGAGAAGTAGGACAGGGCTTTGGGGGAGCCTTAAAGCTCAGCACCTGATGTCTGAACACTCACCTTCGAATCCTGCCTTGTTCTGCCTGACCTTTGTTTGATCCTCAAATTCTCCACCTGAGGCAGTTTGAATGAGAACGTCCCTCATAGGCTTCAAGTATTTGGACATTTTGTCCCAGTTGGTGGCACTGTTTTGGGAAGTCTTAGACGGTATGGCCATCCTGGAGGAAGCGTATACTGGGGGTAGGCTTAGAGAGTTCTTAAGTCTTGCCAGATCTCAAGTCACTCTCTTGCTTTCCTGTGCCTACTGGAAGATGTGAGCACTTGCTTAGCTTTTGCTCCTACTCGAGCCACCTCTGCTGCCCTGCCTCCCCACCATGATGAACTCTTGCCTCTTTGGAACCATAAGCTAAATAAACTCTACTTTTTTTTTTTATCTTTTTGAGACAGGGTCTCCCTGTAGCTCCAGCTGTCCTGGAACTCACTATGTAGACCAGGCTGGCCTTGAACTCACAGAGATCTGCCTACCTCTGCCTCCCAAGTGCTGGGATGAAAGGTGTGCGCCACCACGGTCATGGTGTTTCTGTCACAGCAACAGAAAAGTGACTAATACACCACCTATAAACAAGTTGCCCTCTTATTTGTCTTCTTGATGACCCTGCTAGAAATTACATGTCCTTGACCAGGAATATCTCATGGGAATCCAGGTGGTGATTCACTAGGCAGCTGTCCAGGTAGAGATAACAGCATCTCAGAAAACTTCCATCTGCATCTGACAAGGCTATAGAAGCTTTGTAGGGCGTGCACTTATGGCCAGAGAGGCCAGCATAAAGCCCTGCCTGTCCCATCAAGATATAAGCAGGACTGGAGGAACAGAGGACTGCATACAGTAAGAATGACATGTGTCCTTCAAAGTATGAAGAGACCTGTGAGTAGGAGAGGAAAAGGGCTTCCTAAATCTTTTCTACCCACAATCCTTTTGGTTTCAATCTTTTTTATATGACTGGGTATATAGATATATAAAATAATGCACAAATCAAACAAATAAATCATATAGAAATGTATTTTAGAGCAATTACTTGGTATATATTTAGTTTTGTTTATTAAAGATGAAAGAAAATTTATATATTTATGAGATGGATGCGTTTGTTTATTTTGATATAAAGAATAATTAAATCTTGATAAAATTTGATACTGCAAAGCATAGAGTTTCCTCAACAACTTAAGATTGATCAATATGTTGATTTTATAATCTTCAAACCTGAGAATGCCTTCCTCCATGAGTTTGTAGTATGAAATTGAAGAAATATGTTTTGTCTCACAAAGTCAAATTTTATTTAATAGTTGTGTGTGTGTGTGTGTGTGTGTGTGTGTGTGTGTGTAGGTGTTGTATGTTTAAGGGTTATGTGCATGTATATATGGAAGCTAGAGGGAGATGTCAGGTTCTATCACACCCCACCTTATTCCCTTGAAACAGGATCTCTCATTGAAACTAGAGCAGGGTTGGCATTCAGACACCAACAATTCTCCTGTCTCTGATGCGACAATGACATGCACACTTGTGGTCACACCTGACTTTTTATGTGGGTGCTTCAGATTCTAACTCGGGTCTCATGATTGCACACCAAGCACTCTCACTTCCTGAACCATCTCCACAGCCCCTCATTTAACTTTTTTTGAAACTCAAGAGAGCAATGCAAACAACTTTAAAATAAAATATTCTCACGCAGTGCAAAGATATAGTAATGCAAGATATGTTGAGCTGTGAAAATAGGTGACTATTACAAATCTTTGTATTGGGTGGCTAAACTATTATATTTCCATAAGAACAGAAAACTGTACGTAAAGTAAAAAACACTAATGAATATCACTAAGGAGTCTAGAATCTGAACGGAAGTGTTTCAGGCAGAGTCACTGGCATTGTGTGGTTTCCCAGCATGCACAGAACAAAGTGCATAGTTGTGTGTTCAAAAACAAAACTACAACAAAGGATGCAACATGGGTGAGCACTTCCAGACACACCTCAGAATCACCACACATCATGAAGCAATTCGTGGTCATTTCACGTTCAGAAACTTTTCATTGTTGCCCCAAAATTTGGCAGCCCCACATTCAGTTCCTTCCCCATGAGTTGTTCTGACCCACAGTTTAAGAAACGACGATACAGAGTGTCAAAATGGGATTCCTCTGTGCTGTTAACTGATAGACCACAGGAATCTGCAAAGCCCACGGTGAAAGCCTGAGAAGGCTGTGGGCTTGTCCCGTGTCCTGAGGTATGGCTGCCAGTCTCTTTTCACCTGGGCCGTCTGGCTTACCTTCCGCATCAAGTTTCTTCTTCCCTCCCCAGCCAGGGAGCCCCATGGCTAGAGCTTGTTAGCCTTGGCTCTTTTCTGTGTTTTTCCAATCTTTTTCCCTGAACTTTTCAGGGGTTCAGTCACTGCCTGTGTGATTTCCTGAAGGTCTTCCTCTTTTTCTCTCTTTGGAATACAGTTTTGTTTTTTTCTTAACCTGACTCTACTCTTTCACTGATTCAAAAGGAGGCAGATTTTCCTCAGACATTTGACCTAGAAGTCCTCTAGAGTTTTTCTTTGACAAGAAATAAAATACTGGATCCTGGTCTTCTAGCCATGGGTACAGGCCTGCTTCTGCCCTTCACACCCCAGACCCCTGGGCTACCCTCTTGTCCCAGATCCGCCTGCTGCATTCTGATCCTTTGCACCCAAACCAACCCAAGTCCTCAGTCTAGTTCCCTAGAGACTTCCCAGACTGCCCCACACTCATCTTGCCTTTGTACACCTGAGACCAGCCTTCCCCAACATGCCTGAGACCAGCTCCTTCCCTGGTAAGTTTGACCCCATTCACTGCACCTTGAATCCCACAACCTGATTCAGTCTCCCAGCCCCCACATCCTGGTTGCTTCTAGCCATGATCACAGGCCTGCTTCTGCTCTTAGCACTCCAGAACTCTGGACTACCCTCTTGGTTCAGACCCGCTCACTGCATCCTGATCCTTTGTACCCAGACCCAACTTGCCTTTGCACACCTGGGACCAGCCTTCTACCCTGGCTGTCGCCACTCCCAACATGCCTGGGATTCATGAGGCAAGCCTCCTTCCCTGACTTCCTAAGGTCACCTGAATCTTCCTAGCAAGCCTCCCAAATTTTACTGGGCTTGATAGCTAGAGGGACCCAGACCTTAGGAGGAAACCTGAGAGCATCTGATCCTCATCCAACTTGGGCTTCTGTGGGAACTCCTGTGCGGCTGGACTAAAGCCATCAGGCCCATCGAGTATAAAATCAAAAGAGAGAACCTGAAGCCTAGACCAACCAGCTTTTCATACCAAATAAGAAAACAACAAAGGCACATCAAGTATACAAAGAGAAACAGACCTAAACTCAACAAAGGAAGGCTTGAGTCTCACACAAGAATCAGAAACAACAAAAGAAATCCACATGCCACAGTCACAAAAAAATAACATGAAAAACCCAAATAATATGTCCTCGCCAAGCATGAACAGTTCTATAGAAGAGATTTAGAATCAAAACCCCCTAGAGAAAGCCCAGGACACAGACTCCAAAAGAAAAATTGTGACCCAGATGTTCCTCTGACCCTGTGATGATGAGCCATGGTCCTGCCTCCTTCCCACACTCTGCAAAGGAAGTACTCCCCTTACCTCTTCCAGCCAATTGGTTGACCTTAGCTGCTTGCAGGGGAGGGACTAAGGGTATAAAAGCTGGGAAAACCACAAGGCCAGCCTCTCGCCATTTTGGGAGGCTGTCGGGAAACACAAGATTTATGTTTGGGTGTAGACTTTCAAACACAGCTGTGAATGGGTACATGCCCACTCTTCTGTAAGTAAACCCGCGCCCCAAGCTCAGTTAGCAAGTCCAATAAACTTGTTAAGATTCTACAAACTGGGGTTTGGAGGATTCTTTTCTCAGGTTGTCACAAGGACTGTGGGAGGAGGGGACTGGATGCCAAGTGCACCTCCCAGCAGTGAATTTGACTCACAATTGGCATAGTGGTCAGCAGGATACAACAAAAATGAGAATGAGTTTTGGAAGAGTGTTGATGATGTCCCTGATATGGGGAAAGAGACCAACAACTGAAGTAAAGTGGGGTGAGGGGAGAGTGTGGGCTGAAGAAATGTTAACCTGGTGGGGGGCCATTCCCATAGGCTTGGTGGGGGTGTCTGCAGTGGCATGGTTAATGCAGTGGACAGTGAGATGTACAAGTAGGGTGAGGCCTTCTAAGCAGTCAAGGTCAATGGGAGAAATCCCAGAGTGGCAGCCATCTTGTACATGGTATGGGGTGGCATGCCTGCTTGACCGGTGGGGGCCACCAAGTGAGTATGAAGATGCCTTGAAAACAGCAGAAGGTCCGGAACAGATTCTGCAAGCTCTGGGAGTAGCACACAGGGGACAGCATGTCAATAAGCGGCTGCAGAGGCCACTTGGCCACTGTTATTGGTAATAAGAAATCTGTCCCAAGTGGATGTCTTAGCCCGAAGGGAAACTGAAGGTGTGAGAGATGAATTAGAGCAGGAGAGGGATATGAGGCTGGCCTCTTCAGTACTGGCCTCTGACCTTGCTGGTAAATTAGATAAGAGAGAAAAGGAGATGGAGGTGTTGGCAAGCCGTTTTTTATATCTAGGACGTCAAAAGGGAAAAAAAGCCCAGATCAGAATGGTAATAAAAGGCCCATCCTGGGATCTTAAAACCTGGAACCCCTGGGAAGAGTCGGGTAGTGAGGAAGAAGGAAGTGACTGACCTAGAGATAGTGGGAGATGCTCCTTGGGTTCGACCTTTAATTCAAAGGAAGGGAAAATCCATGGTCCAACATGCTGACGGAGGTCTTAACATAGCCTGGTGCAGGATACCATGGTAATAAAAGAATACTCAGCACCAGAACTATTAGAACTGGGGAAGACATTTAAACAAGCTATGAAGGCGCCTTTGGCCACCTAGCTTATGAGGCTATGGGATATGGGGGCAGATGGGATCATTTTAAGTTCTACAGAAGCAAAGAAGTTAAGCAACATAACCACTCATCCCTCTTTGAAACAATGACTTCACTTTTAAGGCAATATGAGGGAAACCAGTCCATGATGGGCTGGCTCGTATGAGCCATTCAGGACACATGGGTATCTCCTAGACACTGGAAAACTATTGAGGAAGGACAGGCTCTGTTGAGGGAACTGGCTATGAGGGAATCTGTATTTGATGCCCAGTTCACTGGCCCAGACAAGACTGTTTTTACAGGAGACAAGAAAGAAACTGACTCAGCAAGGTTCACGAGACGGGTATGGAGCTTTGGTGGCAATGCTAAGGCCCACAGTCAGGCATGACCTGTACGAGGCTGATGAGGCTCTGGCGGATTTAAATGATTTAGACCAACATGTAAACAGGGTTTGAAAGCAAGCAGACACAGGGAAAAGGGCAAGAACTCGGCAAAGGGGCCCCTGTATGTCTCCAGAGCACAGATGTGGATGGATCTGCTTAGAGCAGGAGTTGCTTAAAATTGAAGGGCAACCAAACGTTGTGCTGGTGAGCCTACAGAGGGATTTAAGACCTGACCAGCAATTCACCAGAGAAGTAAGAGAAACTAGGGACCACGTACAGGTAACTCCAACTGTACCCCATGCTCCAGAGGTAGACAGCCTCATGGGATTGGACACACATCCCCTGCCCCAGCCATCGCTTTGAAAGAGTAGCCAAGGTTGCCCACAGGTGAGGGCCATACTGGGTGACCAGGGGCCACATGTCGAATTGAGGATTTACTGGTCCCCCACTAATATACAAAACACATGGACCCTAGTGGATACTGGGGCAGAGTGCACATTAACTCATGGCCATCCCCCAAAACACCAGGGGCAATGGATAGCAGTGGATGGGTATGGAGATAAAACCATGCAAATAAAGCAGACTAGACTCATTCTAGGAGTGGGCAATTATCCCCCCTGCCAGGAGTACAAGGTGTGCATCTCTCCCCTGTGAGAGAACATTTTAAGGGTGGATGCCCTACTGGGTCACACCCTACATACTACTGTGGGAGAGTTTCAACTGAGGGTGTGAACAGTAAAGGTGATTACTCCGGGGTGGGCAAGATGGAAGCCAGTCAAATTTCCCACCCCACGGAGGGTAGTGAATATCAAAAAGTACCAGCTGCCTGGGAGTTGTGATGAAATTACAGAAACCATCCAGGAACTAGAGCAGGTAGAGGTTATCTGCCCAGCCCAGAGCCCTTTCAATAGCCCTATTTGGCCTATCAGGAAGCCAGATGGCTCCTGGAGAATGACTGTAGATTACCAGGCATTAAATAAGATGGTGCCTCCCATTCATGCAGTGATGCCCGACATTGCACTGCTAACTGATCAGCTGGTGCAGGAAATGGGGTCCTTCCACACTGCAGTGGACCTTGCTAATGCATTCTTTAGTATTCCCCTAGCTGCTGAATCCCAAGATCGATTTGCATTCACATGGAATACACTTTCAGAGTATTTCTCCAAGGTTACTTCCACAGCCTCATGGGTTGTCACGGGATGGTGGCCCAGGACCTGGCCCTGTTACCCTGCCTTCCTTCTATAAGGAGGTTCTATTACATAGATGGCACAATGCTAACTTCTGAGTGCCTTACAGATTTGGAAGCTCATTTGGGGAACATGCAAGTGCACCTGAAGGAGTGAGGCTGGTAAATCAACCCACAGAAGGTACAAGGGCCCGGTACAGCGGTAAAATTCTTAAGAGTTTTACAATCCAGCAGAACTCACATGATATCCATTGTGGAAACTGAAAAAAATCTTACAGCATCCCATACCAATAAATGCTAAGTAGTTACAGGTATTTGGGGGACTTCTAGGGTATTGGCTAATTTTTATACCTCACCTTGTTCAGGTCACCCGTCCCCTGTATAATCTAATAAAGAGAGGTGTTACTTGGGATAGGCATGTAAAGGCCCAAGAGGCTTTTGAGCAGGCCAAGGTACTGGTTGGGTAAGCTAAGCAGCTGTGTGCCCCAATACCTCAGTGTCCCTTCCTCTTGGAAGTCACCAGGAGCCCTGAGGGTTGTGGGTGGGACTTGTGGCAACAACAGCTCAAACAGATGGTCCCATTGGATTCTGGTCCCAGTCATGGAAAGGGGCGGAGACCAGGTACACAGCTCTAGAACAGCGGCTGCTGGCTGTATACAAAACATTGCAACGGGAGGAATCTATTACAGGTCCCACCCCCATTACTGTAAAAACCACATATCCCGTGAAAGGATGAGTGGAGGGCCTGTTAGCCAAGGCCCTATCAGGGGTAGCACAAAACCAAACACTGCAAAGATGGCATGCATATTTACAACAGCAAGGGGTGGTGTCAGCAAGCCCAATCACCAATGCCATGCAGGCAGTACAAGGGCCAGTGTTATTTCAAGGCACAAAACCTCTCCTTCACCTCCTATATTTGTCCTTCTAGCAAGACCCAACTGAGTGCTAGAAGAGGCTCCCCCAATTCCGGCTGATGCCTGGTATACCAATGGCACCACCAGCAGGGGTGCCAGACAAGAGTGGGTAGCAGTGGCAATACAGATGGACACTTGACACTATGTGGTTAGAAAGGGGAGAAGGAGACAGCAGTCAATGGGCTGAATTAAGAGCTGTATGGATAGCAGTAACATGGGAGCCTTGGCCAGTAACAATTTGTACTGATAGTTGGGCTGTGTTCAAAAGCTTTAACCTTATGGATGGCCCAGTGGGAGAAAGAAAACTGTCAGGTGATGAGACAGTCACTATGGGGACAACAGATGTGGAAGGACATATATAATAAAATGCAGTAGGACTTAGTGCCCCTGGTAGTTTACCATGAGACCACCCACCACCTAGTGAGCCCCCTGGGAATCAGGAAGCTGATACCCTTAACTAGAGGAGGGCTTTCTGCCCTCAGGTTCCCCTAGAAGCATCTCACTGGACTCATATTAAGTCTGGCCACAGGGGAACCGACACACGATGGAGAATAGCCAAAGCTACTGGCATTTTAAAATACACAGACATCCAATAGGCTGTCCAGGCCTTTGAGGCATGTTCCCAGTAATGGCCCCAGAGGATGGATGCCATGATGGGACACACACACATCAGCTTCCCCTGTGAGAGACTGGCAAGTTTATATAGGGCCCCTGCCAGTCAGTGAAGGGTGTATCTACACTCTTACTTCTGTGGACACTGCCACAGGCCTTACACAGACTTTTCCTTGTAAGATACTGATGGGCAAGGCTACTTACTATTAAGGGACTTACCCAACTCAGTGTCATGTATGGGTGCCTAAGGCAAATTGATAGTGACAGAGGCATTCGTTTCACAAGTACAGATGTGCAAGCAAGCTTAGGCTGAGGATAATCAGGTTCAATGGTATTTCTACCTTCCATACACTCCTACAGGAGCAAGAAAAAAATAGGTTGCTAAAGAAACAGTTGAAAGCCTTAAGTGCAGAAGGAACCCTACAGGGTTGGAAAAAGTCCCTTCCAGAAGCTATAAGTTTGCTAAATGAAAATCCCAGTACCAGGGATAGGTTGCTTCCCTATGAGCAGTTGGCCAAAGAGGCCCCAAAGGTCCCCAAAACTATAAAGGTGATTGCCAATAATGTTGGTTGTATACCTGAAGTGGACAGTAAGATCCTATTGCTGAAGACACCACATGACGTGAGCGCAGGAGATGGAGAAATCAAGCTTGGACTAAGCTGGAAACTCCCTGCCAATGGATGGATTGTCTTCATAGTGCCAGAAGGTGCTATGTAGATGGATGGGGGAGAATTGTCCATTATCCTGTTCAATGAAGGACCCTGTATGCTACACTATCAACATGCAAAGCAAGATGTTCCTGCTGGTGCAATAGTGGCTCATCTAGTGTATGAACAGCCAGCTAATTTTCACTTGGACCTAATGCTTGCTCCTAGGGATGGAACACACATCTGGTACTGTAGACCAGGCCACTCCCCTGTGGCAGGAGAGGTTATAGGCCCCACTGGAGAAGCCACTGCAATTGTGTTGTTAGATGGGTGTGATGCACCTGCTAAAGTACCATCCAAGCATTTATGTTTTTGACCATAAGCTATTATAGCAGTTACTGTTTACTTGCTGTTTGTGTTTTTATAGTAGATGGAATGCCACTAAATTGAACCATAAGCCCATGACAAACAGATGATGCAGAGACCTGAAGAGTCTAGTGCCCTACCACAATGGGAGAAAGGATGCCCCACCCCCTCCAAGGCTCAGGGATATTCGTGGAAGAGGCGGGCAGAATGTTTTGTAAGAGCCAGAGGAAGGGGTGGAGTGTGACCTGGATGTTCCTCTGACCCTGTGATGATGAGCCATGGTCCTGCCTCCTTCCCACACTCTGCAAAGGAGGCACTCCCCTTACCTCTTCCAACCAATCAGTTGACCTTAGCTGCTTGCAGGGGAGGGACTAAGGGTATAAAAGCTGGGAAAACTATGAGGCCAGTCTTTCACCATTTGTGAGGCTGTCGGGAAACATAGGATTTATGTTTGGGTGTGGACTTTCTAACACAGCAGTGAATGGGGGTGCCCACTCTTTTGTAAATAAACCCACACCCCAAGCCCAGTTAGCAAGTACAATAAACTCGTTAAGATTCTTCAAACTGGGGTTTGAAGGATGCTTTTCTCAGGTTGTCGCAAGGACGTGGGAGGATGGGATCAGATGCCAAGTGCACCTCCCAGCACTGAATTTGACTCACAAAAATTAAAAAGAATTAGATGAATTTAAAGAACACACAAAGAAATCAAAGAACTGAAAGAAGATAGGGATAAACTGAGTGAATTAAAAAAAGAATTAAAAATATTGAAGAATACTGCAGCAGAAATGTAGAAGAAAGTGAAACACTCATTAAGCCAATTAGAAGCCACAGGAGAAAATCTCACCAAACGAATGAATGAAATGGAAAACAAAATATCAAGACTTGAAGATAAGCTGACAAAACAGACCACTCAAGCAAAAACTATGAAAAATTTAAGAAAACGCAGGAATAGCACATGTAGGAATTGTGTGACACCATGAAACAACCAAATTTATGCATTGTGGGCATAGAGGAAGGAGAAGAATTGGAGGATAACAGTATGGACCAGATCTTCAACAGGATTGTAGAAGAAAATTTCCCAAAATTAAAGAAAGACACCCCCATACAAATACAAGAAGCACACAGAACACCAAATAGACAGCACCAGAAAGGAAACTCCCAATGGCATATCATAGTAAAAACACTAAATGTACAGAACAAAGAGAGAATACTGAAAGCTGCAAAGGAAAAACAAGTCACATATAAAGGAAAACCCACCAGAATTACAGCTGACTTTTCAGTTCAAACTATGAAAGCCAGAAGAGCCTGGACCAAAGTATTCCCAGTTCTAAATGACCACAGATGCCAACCTGGAATACTTCACCCAGCAAAAAAGGTCTATTATAGTTGAAGGGGAAAGAAAAATCTTCATGACATAAACAGGCTGAAAAAATTCATGTCCACAAAACCAGCCCTTCAGAGAATTCTTGAAGCAATACAAAGAGCTGAAGAAAGGAATGAATGTACTCAAGAGGTTACAGAAAGAAACCAAATGAAGGTATAACTGTGGAAATGCACAGTTAAACCAAGAATGGAAACAGAAATCAAAATGACAGGCTAGTTGAATGGTTTAAGAAACAAACTCCATCTTTTGGTTGTCTGAAATAAACCCATCTCACCTTCAAGGACAGGCACTAGCTTAAGGTGAAAGGATGGAAAAAATATTCCAAGCAAATGGTACTAAGAAAAAAGCAGGAGTCGCAATTCTAATATCTGACAAAATAGACTTCAAACTGAAACTAATCAGAAGAAATAAAGAGGGCCACTTCATTCTGATCAGAGGAACAATTGACAAAGAAGATATTATAATCATGAACATATATGCACCAAACTCTGGTGCACCTAACTTCATGAAAACAGTACTGCAGGACTTGAAGACACAGATTAACTCCAACTCACTAATAGTAGGGGACTTCAATACTCCACTGTCTCCATTAGACAGGTCAATGGGACAAAGAATAAACAGAGAGACATCTCAATTAAATGATACCATACATCAAATGGACCTAACAGACATCTACTGAATATTTCACTCAAGCACCAAAGAATATACTTTCTATTCAGCACTCCATGGAACTCTTTCCAAAATCGACCACATACTGGGGCATAAACAAGCCTCAACAAATACAAAATGAAGCTTAAAATCGACACTAGAAGAAACCCTAGTAACTATATGAACTCATGGAGATTAAACAACACACTCCTGAATGACGAATGGGTCAAAGGAGAAATTAAGAAAGAAATAAAAGTATTCCTGGAACTAAATGAAAAGAACGATACAACACGACAAAAACCTCTGGGACACTTTAAAAGCAGCCCTAAGAAGGGAGTTTACATCTCTAAGTGCCTACATTTAAAAATCAGATAGAACACAAGTAAATGACATAACATTGCAACTCAAGACAATTTAAAACAACAATAAGCAGTCAATTTAAAAGCAGTCAAGAAAAAATAACAAAAATCAGAGAAGAAATTAATGAAATAGAAACAAAGAAAACAATACCAAAGAATCAACAAATCTAAGAGCTGGTTCTTTGAAAAGATAAGCAAGATAGATAGACCCTTAGTCCAGTTAACCAAAAAAAGAAAGAGTAAATCCAAATCAACAAAATGAGAGATGAAAGGGGAAACATCACAACAGACAGCAAAACAATCCACAACATTATAAGGGAATAACTTTAAAAACCTATATGCTATTAAATTTGAAAACCTAAAAGAAATGGATGTGTATCTAAAAATCATAAGGAAATTGAAACATTAATACAAAACCTCCCAACTAAAAAAATCCCAGGCCCAGATGGATTCACAGTGTAATTCTACCAGACGTTTAAAGAAGACCTCCAATGAATGCTACTTAAATTATTCAAAATGATGGAAACAGAGGGAGAACTTCCAAATTCCTTCTATGAAGCCAGCATCACTCTAATACCAAAACCTGGTAAAGACAGAACCAAAAAAAGAAAATTATAGACCCATATCCTTAATGAAAATAGATGTAAAAATTCTCAACAAAATACTGGTAAACTTCATACAGACACACATCAAAACTCTCATCCACCATGATCAAGTCAGCTTTATTCCAGAGATGCAGGGATGATTATGGTTCAATATACATAAGTCAATAAACGTCATAAATCACATAAATGGGCTCAATGACAAGAACCACATGGTCATCTCCATAGATGCAGAGAAGGCCTTTGACAAAATTCAACATGCATTTATGTTCAAAGTCCTAGAGGGAATTGGACTGGAGGTAATATACCTCAACTTAATTAAAGTTATATACGACAAACTCACAGCCAACATCATTTCTAAATGGAGAAAAACTGGAAGTATTCCCATTAAAATGAGGTACCAGACAGGGCTATCCACTATCTCCACTCCTTTTTAATATAGTGCTTGAAACTCTTGCTAGAGCAATAAGAAAATTAAAGGAGTACTAATTGGAAAAGAAGGGGTCAAATTATTCCTTTTTGCAGATAATATATTATATCTAAGAGATGCCAAAATTCCATCAGAAAACTCTTAGAAATAACTGACAATTTCAGTAAAGTGGCAGGTTATAAAATTAATCTACAAAAATCAGTAGCCTTTCTATAAATCAATAACAAGAAATTGGAGAAAGAGTACATGGAAACACTCCCATTCACAATAGCCTCAAAACATAAAATATCTTGGAATAAACCTGACCAAAGTCATTGAAGACCTCTACACAGAACATTTTAAATCTTTAAAGAAACATATTGAGACAACCCACCGGCCTTTCTCCTGGGTAAGTCAATCGCGCCCTCCTCCCATTGACTCCCCCAGCCTCATTCACCCTCCCATCTCCCCAGCCCATCTCTCCTAGCCTGGGTACTGTCCCATTCCTTGTCTTGGCATTCCTTGGGGCCTCTTCCTAACCCCATCTCCCTTTGCATCTCTGGGTGGCACGGCCAACAGCAGCCAGAGACATACCTCAAAATAATTAAAGCCATATATAACAAACCCACAGCCAACATCATTCTAAATGGAGAAAAACTGGAAGCATTCCCATTGAAATCAGGAACCAGACAAGGCTGTTGACTATCTCCACTCCTCTTTAATAGTGCTTTAAACTCTTGCAAGAGCAATAAGACAAGAGCAGGAAATTAAAGGAGTAATAATTGGAAAAGAAGAGATCAAATTATCCCTTTTTGTAGATGATACAATATTATATATGAGACGATAAAAATTCCACCAGAAAACTCCTAGAAATTATTAAAACATTCAGTAAAATGACAGGTTACAAAATTAACCTACAAAAGTCTATAGCCTTTCTATATACCAATAACAAGAGTCATAGAAAGAGTACATGGAAACACTCCTCTTCACAATAGTTGCAAAAAACTAACTCAGAATAAACCTGACCAAAGATATTAAAGAC
>NW_008357929.1:10618567-10620560 GCF_000622305.1 Nannospalax galili | reverse complement strand
ACCCAAATATGAGTACATTCAATTTCAGCCACCTGATATTTGACAAAGGGGCCAAGAACATTCACTGGAGGAAAGACAGCACGTTCAGCAAATGGTGCTGGCAAAACAGGATCTCCACCTACAGAAGAATGAAACTAAACCCCTATCTTTCACCTTGCATAAAAGTCAATTCCAAATGGATTGAGGACCTCAATGTAAAGCCTGAAACTCTAAAACTTTTAGAAGAAAACATTGGCAAAAAAACTACAAGGTATGGGTGTAGGAAAGGATTTTCTAAACCAGACAACAACTGCTCAGGAAACAAGGTCAAGAATCAACAAATGAGACCTCGTTAAACTAAAAAGCTTCTGTACATCAAAGGAGGAAACCAGAGAAGTGAAGAGAAAACCCACAGAGTGGGAGAAAATCTTCACCAGCGACATATCTTACAGAGGTTTAACATCCAAAATATATAACAAACTCAAAAAACAGAATCAAGACAGGAAGTAACCCAATTAAAAGATGGACTAAGGAGCTTGTTGCAGGTTTCCTCATGGGTCCAGCCCAGGAGGGACTGCAAGGAACGAGGGTTCTGGCCGAGGTCGGGGTGACTGGCACGGAATCAACACACAAACCCCAGGAGCCAGATGAAAGCAGGCACTAGGGGAGGTGCTACAGACTCATTTATTGCTAGGAAGTGAAAGCCTTATATACCTCTCCCCCTGCCCCCAGTTTCCCGTAAGTCGGTGTGTCACTTCCTGATAGATCCCCTCATCCGGGCAGGATCCCCTCATCTGGGCAGATCATAGGTTGGCTATTTTGCAGAAGCGCGGGCTGCACTCTCAAAGCAGAAGCTGTGTTCTCTTAGTGCAGCTTGTGCTTAAGCCTGGCACTTCCTCTACATATCCATCCCTTTTTATTATAGCACTTCCCCTCCTACAAAATAGGTAGTAAAATTTGCCTCTGATCCAAGAGAAATAATACTGGTTTTCAATTCTGAGTTCAGGTAGAAATGAGGTTGGTCCATGGTGAATATATATTCAGACATAACTACAGGAACCAGGATAATGGAAAGGAAACAGGGAGGTAAAGGAAAAGAAAGAACCTGAAAGAGAAAAACAGTAGGAAACAGGCCTTAATAAGGGAGATATGGATAAAAATTGGGTTAGTTTAAGGGAGGGGGAGGGAAGGGTATACAAGGAACCTAGGGGATAAAGGGAAAGAGAAGCTCAAGAGAGGTAGGACCATAGGAGAGGGGCATTATTAAGGGAGAAAGGAAAAAATGGGGGCACTTCAGTTGGGGAAACCATGATGAGACATGGTTAGACAATAAGACAGATAAATAATGCCTAGCTAGTTTTAAAAACCAGAGGGAACCATATTAGTCCAACAACCTACTGAAAAATTATACATACGAGATCAAGAAATACTTGTCTAGGCAAGGTTTATCTGAGAACAATTTGTCTTTGCCCAAGATTTATCTACATGGCACACAGTAATTAAAAGTACAATACTGGTGAAACTGACCTTCTTGGATGTTTAACAAATATACTTTGAGGCCTATACTAATTTGGTCAGAAGGACATAAAGGACAATTTTTGCTCCTTTCCCTCCTAGGTTGACTAGCTCCAGGGGACTATGACCATCTCTCAAAATGTCCTGTAATTGTGGTGGGCCACCTGTCCTCTTGATAAAGGAAGCCAAGGAGACCCCACAAGATGGACTTGAACCAGTGTCCAGTCTACAAAGAGGAGGGTCAACACAGAGGAATCATTTCTTCCATGCTTCCAAGCGAAGCCAAACATGGTTGAGCAGGACCTTTGACTTACTTTCACATAGGCAGAACTGGTAAAAGAAAGGAGCCAGGGGCTCCTCCCAAGCCCATGTGACCCGTGAGGAACAGATCCTCAAATGACCTTAAGAGTAAAATTAAATTGATTTATCTGGGCCAACTGTATGGCCTTAAACACCAAAAAAGAAAGTATAACCAAAGATTAAAGGGGCCAATATAATT
>NW_008357929.1:10603234-10617980 GCF_000622305.1 Nannospalax galili | reverse complement strand
GAGACCAAATTATCCCTTTTTGCAGATGATATGATATTATATCTAAGGGATGCCAAAAATTCCACCCGAAAACTCCTAGAAATTATTAATACGTTCAGTAAAGTAGCAGGTTACAAAATTAGCCTACAAAAGTCTGTAGCCTTTCTATATACCAATAACAAGCAATCAGAGAAAGAGCACATGGAAACACTCCCCTTCACAATAGCCACAAAAAAAAAAATCTCAGAATAAACCTGACCAAAGACATTAAAGAGCTCTACAATGAAAATTTTTAATCTTTAAAGAAAGAAATTGAGGAAGACATCAGAAGATGGACGGACCTCCCATGCCCATGGATTGGAAGAATTAATATTGTGAAATGACCTCATGTGTGGATCCTAGCACCAACCAAATCCTTATAAGTGAGTGTATATCCAGACATAACTTCAGGAACCAGAAAAATGGAAAGGAACCAGGGAAGTAAAGGGAAAGAAAGAATCTCAGAGAGAAGAATAGTAGGAGACAGGTGTTACTAGGGGAGAAATGGATAAAAATGGGGTTAGTTAAATGGGAGGGGAAGGGAGGGTTATAGAAGGAAACTTGGGGATAACAGGAAAGAAGGAACTCAAGGGAGGTGGGACCATTATAAACTGGTATTGTCAAGGGAGAAATGGGGACACTTTAAATGGGGAAACCACGGTGGAAGGGTTAGAGAGTGAGAGAGAGAAGAGGGATAAATAATGTCTAGCTCATTAAAAAAAAAAAAAAAAAAACGCCAGGGCGATACTGGTCCAACCTAATGACAAATTACACATACATTATCTCTACATGAGTCCATGTGTATAGCTAAAGGTTACATAACAAGAAACAGTGCCAGACAGAAGAAACCTTTCTTTGAGTTGCTGGCCAGGATGGTGCTTTGAATGGCACGCTATAGTTGAATCAGGGTTGGATGAATCTCACATCCATCAGTGTTAACTATCTGACATGAAAATGGCTGTGCGGTAGCATTTACGACTCAGGACAGGTTACATAACACAGCAGTAAGACAGGCAAGGACAAAAAGAGAAGGACTACTAGTCTTTGAGATTTTGCACAGGTTTCAAAATCAGGTGTCCAGATTCTAAACCCTAGTCAATCAAAACATGTCCATCATCCAATGGAGTCTGCTGAAGAAAATGAAATGCTGTGCTTTTTTCTCCCCCGCATGCCAAACTGCTTCATTTGCAGCTAGTGTAAGAACAAGAGAAAAGCCAGGCATGGTGGCCTTTTCCTAGCACTCAGAATGCTGATGCAGGAAAATTACTGTTAGCTCAAGACAGGCCTGGGCTACACAGTGACTTCTAAGTTGGCTACACTATAGAATGAGAACCTGTCTCAAAACAAAACGAAAAGTACGACGGGCGGTATTTACAACATGGCGTGATGGTGCATGCTTGCAATCCTCATACTTAGAAGCCTGAGATAGGTAACTGAAAGCCTGAGATCAGCCTGAGCTGTCATAGTGAAATTCTTCCACAATGAGCTCTTAGATTCTTACTTAAAAAGCTAGAGGCAGCATGACAGAGCCAACTGTCAAGTAACTTCAGAGAAGTAGCTATGGTCTGGAGAAAATATAAAATAGTTTTGGTTTTCCTTAAGTGGTAGGAGGAAAACATAAGAAATTAGGGGAATAAACCAGGATGAAGATAAAGAAGACCACAGTGCTATTTTGGAGGGTGTTTAAGTTTACGAATAGGAAAAAAAAATTAGTAGAATAAAAGGATGGGAAAAGTGTTGATGAATCAAGAATTCATTTTGTTTTGACATATCAGGTGAAATGTATACGTTTCAAGGCAGCAATCTGAAGTTTTCCTGAGGGTCCCATTTAATGTCCAGCATTAAATGGACAGCAGTTAGAAAGAAGTGATAGATCTATATTTGAGCTTTAGAAATATAAACCCGATGATTAATATTTAGGAGTTTTCTGCAGTTTCAGCTGTTAACAAGAAATGAGAAATGTTATACAGTTATTCAACAAATATTAACCCAGTGCCAAGCGCATGCTTCAGTGGCTTCAGTGGAGATACCTCAGTGGACCTGACAAACAGGTCATTTTCCTTTGGAAGACAACATCCTGGAAGATAGAACTTAAATACATTTTTAAAAAATTAAAGAATGAGAAGCATCAGGATGATGGTGGTCAACATTATGTCAGGGGTTGCCATAGTTTCCAGGGAATAAACCAGGGAAATATGAAAAACAGCTATCAGAAAAGCAACAGACTCTCTAAACTACTGTGGGGGAAAGACCATGGCCAAGGCAGCAACTACTTTACAGAAGAGGCTGCGGAAATTTCCCTTCCCCTAGCACTGCCTGATCACCATTGGCAATGAAGAGAGCAGAAGAGAGACATTGTTTCTAAAAGACCTGCTGCTGTATCAGCTTAGCTTCCCAAGACCATGTGTGAGCCACACTCTCAGGAAACTCACACCAAATCTAATGGGACTACACAAACAGAATACTGCAAGACTGTGGGAAAGAAACTTTGAATCAGATCCGCATAACATTTGGTGAACTGAATAGTGTATGTGAGAAATTTCACACAAATTCCAAACATCACCCAAGACATTGGCAAGAGTTGCACAGGGGCAGGGGTAGCGTTCTCAACCAGAACCCTGAAGTCACAGAGGTGTTACCAGCATTTGAGGCTCCACCTGTCACTGCCTACAACCCAGGACAGCCTTGCTAGCCCAGTAATCCAAAGAAAGACTCAGAGTAAATATTGGACCACCCATTACCGAGGAGCTCCCAGTGGTGAGACATTATTCTAGCTAGGAACTGGAGGAGAAATACAAAGAAGAACCCAACAATCAGGCCAGTCAGTTTTCATATCCTCTATCTCCACCCAGCTCTCTCTGCCTCTACATCTATTCTATCTTTGATTTAATACAAAATGTTATTTAAGCAGGCCAGCTCAGCACTACTCTGTTCTTACCCAACCTCTCTTTTCCCTCTTCTTACTCTTTCCTTTCACTTTTTCCTTTCCCAAAGAACGTAGTTTGGCCTGAATTTCGAGTTCTCTGTGCCTTGGGCTCTTGAGAAATTGGACTGCTTTTGCATTACCTGATTTCTTATCTTTACCCCTCTCTTCTCAGTCTTCCTTTAGCCAAAACTCATTAGCCCTACATGCACCTTTGCTCCTACAATTCCTCTTTCTATTTATGTCCCCTTATTCTACTTCTATCATTTCAACACTAATCATTAGTAATATTGTGGTTTTTTTCTTTCCACGCATATAATAACCAATGTATTACCACACACAATACAGTCAATGTCCCTTTTCTTCTTAAAATTATTATCATTTAAGCGGTAATCGTTTTATACATGGCTATTGCTTTATTTTCACGGTGGATATATCCCTGAATAGTGATTGCTAATGCAGACAGTATTCCACTCTAAGGAGAGGACTGGGGATAGGACCTGGTAACCTGAACAGCAATCTAAAAGAGAAAAATCACACCTCAACCTTACTGTAACCTAGTGTCTCCTGGACATTACAGACACATCCACTGAAAGAAGAAAATTGTCCTAAACAATTTTTCAATCAATGATCTAACTCCTGATGCACACGTTCCAAGTAAAATGAAAACACAAGACAATGTGTATCTTCCAAGAACTACCAATGAGAGTAACTTAGATGAACTTACAAGCAAAGAATTCAAAGTAATGATTATAAATATGTTCAAAGAAATGAAACTGGACATAAACTCTTGAATGGATTCCAAGAGAGTGCAAGCAAACAACTGAGCGAAATAAGGAAATACATGCAAGTTATGAAAATAGACCAGTAATGAGAGAGATACTGGTGAGAAACCAAACTGAAATGCTGCTGGAATCAAGCACTTTAATAAATCAAATAAAACTCAGCAGCAGACCTCATCATTAGAATGGACCACAGGCAGCACGAAAGAGCAAGTCCTGGATGCAAGGTGGAGGCACTGGCACGGTCAAGTTCAATGACACCATGAAAAGGCTGACTCTATAATTTATAGGCATTGAAACAGAAGAATTTCATGTCACTGGCATAGAAAATATTTTTAAAACATTCATACAAGAAAACTTCTAAAATCTATGGAAAGGCCCATCCAAGTACAAAAGGCCTATAGCACACCAAATAAGACCAAAAAATAACTCCCTCACATCATATTATAGTTAAAATAATAAATATATAAAACAAAAATGTATTGAAAGCTGTAGGAGAAAAATACCAAGTCATACATAAAAGCAGGCTCATGAGAAAACTGATGATTTCTCAACAGAAACTTTAAAAGTCAGAAGGGCGTGGAATAGTGTATTTCAAGTTCTGAGAGACTATGGCTGCCAAGCCAGGCTACCTCACCCAGCTAAACAGTCTGTCATAACTGATGAAGAAATAAAAATATTCCATGACATATTCAGGCCAAAGGAATTCATGATCAGTAAGTCAGCTCTATGGAGGATATTGGAATGAATTCTTCAGACCAAAAAGAATGATAGGAACAATCCAAGAGGCTACAAGGAAAAATAAAAGATTCTAGAATAGCTAAGCAAATGAGGGTTAGGAAAACACCAAATGCTGCACAATCAAAAAATTGACAAGAATTAATATACACCTTTCAGTAATTCTGGATATTAATGGCCTCAATTCCCTCAATAAAAACACAGGCTAGCAGATTGTATTTTAAAACAGCACCCATGTATTTGCTGCATCTAAGATACAAACAGAGATACGACCTGTCCTAGTCCTGGCTGTTGCTATGACCAAGCAACTTAGGGGAGAAAGGGTTTACTTTAGTTCACAATACCAGGTTACTGTCCATCGGAGCAGAGAATTCAAGACAGGGACTTGAAGGAGCTAGTAACGTCACACCCACAGTCAAGAGTCTAGAGAAATGAATGTCTGCATACTACTCAGCTCACTTTCTCCTGGACTCTTACACAGTCCAAAACTCAAACCCAGGGGATGGTGCTGCTCACAGTAAGCTGAGTCTTCCCATGTCAATTCCAGTCCTCCACAGACATGCCCACAGGCCAACCTGATCTAGTTCCTTATAAAGACAAATGAAGGGAGTGATGAACACCAAGCTAGACCTACAAAATATACTTAAAGGAATACTATACACAGAGGGGAAAGAAAGTATCAATCATGATAACACAAGAAAGATTATCATAAGAGGAACAGATGAACAGAGGAGAGCTAGTAAGGGATCCATTATGCAACACAGCAAGCATCAAACTCCTAATGCCAGTAATGGAAAAAGGAAAATAACATGGCTTGGGAAGGTGACGACACCGTTATAGTGCTTGCCGTGAAAGCATTTAAGGACCTGAGCTCAGGTACCAAGCACACGCATGAAAATCCAGGCACTGTACCACACATGAGTTCCCTCCCATTGAGGGGCACTTATTCCCGATTAGACAGGTATTGATTATCCCCAAAGTAAAAGTGAAACTATGGCACCAATAGCAATAGCTTACTGGCCCGGTCATTGCTGTGTTTATTAGGCTTCACAGCTGGGTAGAACCATTTACTGGTTTTCTCCCTTGGCAGCTTGCAGCATGTCCTCTGAGACTATGAGACCTAGTCCTCTGGGAGGAGGCTTCCACGTCAATTCCAACTGTACTGCTCCAAGTACTGTGTCTGAAGTATGCCCTGTCTTCAGCAGTGGGGTCTTACCTTTAAGTTCTGGAGCTGTGGCATAGCCTGTGATATTTTGGGAGTCTCTTGAACTACCCTCCCCAGCAACTCAAAGGGAAGTCTCCCCTGCCTGGCACTGTTTTTGGCTATATAGCCTTCAGCTAAACACATGCACTCATATATTTATTGTATGTGTATTTTTTCAGTAGGATTTTGAATTAATACATTCCCCCCCACCGGTTTTTCTCTTTTTAAAAAAAAATTATTTATTTTATTTTATGTATATGAGTATATTGCATGCATGCAAGTGCTCCTGTGTCATGCAATGCTGCAGAAGTCAGAAGAGGGCGACAGATTCCCCTGGGACTGGAGTTAAAGACAGTTCTTAGCCACAATGTGGGTGCTAGGAATTGAACCCAGGTCCTCTGCAAGAGCAGTCAGTGCTCTTAACCGCTGAGCCACCTCTCCAGCCCCTCTCCTCTGGTTTTTCATACCAACTAAGCTTTATTTATCTCTTCTCTCACTTCCCCTCTATAGCCCTTGCTTCTCCATCCTCAGTTAAACTACTCCTATTTTCCCCATTTCCCCCTTAATGACACCCATCTCCAACTATCCCTCTCTCGAACTCCTTCTTCTCCTTTATCCTCCTGGCTCCTCTAGTTTTCCGGACACCTGCAATTACATCCAGATATATATTCATGTCTAGAGATTTGGAGCTAATATCCACAAATGACAGAGAGCATATGTCTTTCGATTTACTGAGTCTGTGTTAACTACACTTGATATAACAATTTCTTGTTTCATTCATATTCCTTCAAGTTTCATGATGTTTTTTACCACTGAGAAGAATGCCACTGTGCAAATGTGCATTTTCATTATCCATACATCAGTTGAGGGACGTTTAAGTTGTTTCCATTTCTTAGCTGTTGTGCAAAAAGCAGCAACAAACATGGCTGTGCAAGTATCTCTATAGTAGGATGAGTCTGTTGGGTATGTGCAAAGGAGTGGTATATATAGTAGATTCACTTTCAGGTTTTTAAGAGTTCTCCATACTGATTTCTACAGTTTGCATTTCCACAAGTGTAGACAGGGGTTCCCCTTTACCAAATTCACAGCAGCATTTGGTGTCATTAGTTTTCTTACTCTTAGCCATTCTGACTTGAATTAGATGAAATCTTAAAGTAGTTTTGAGTCACATTTCCCTAATTACTAAGGATGTTGGAACCTTCTTAAGGTGTTTCTTAGCTGTCATTATTTTTTCCTTTGAGAGCTCTCTATTCAGATCCATAGCCCATTTTTTAATTGGGTGATTTGTTTTCTTGCTTCTTTATTTTTGAGTTCTTTGTATATTCTGGATATTAATCCTCTGTCAGATGTGTAGCTGTGAAGGTTTTCTCCCACTCTGCAGGCTTCCTCTTGGGAAGATTGGTTGTTTCCTCTGCTATACAGAAGCTTGTTAGTTTAATGAGATCCCATTTATCAATGGTTAACCCTAATTCCTGAGCAACTGATGTACAATTTAGACAGTCCTTTCCTGTACCTATGTCTTGTAGGGTACTATCTACATATTCTAACAGTTTCAGAATTTCAGGTTTCACATTGAGGTCTTTGATCTATTTGGAGTTGACTTTTGTGCAGGGTTAAATTTTCAATTTTTTCCATTTGTGCCAGCACCATTTGTTGAAGAGTGTGTCTTTCCTCAGTGTATGTTCTTGGTACCTCTGTCAAATATCAAATGGCTGTAATTGTGTGCACTCGTGTTTGGGTCTTCTATTTTGCTCCATTGATTCTCAAGTCTGTTTTTGCACCAATACCATGCTATTTTGTGACTATAGCTCTGTAATATATATTGAGGTCTGGTATGGTAATTCCCTTGGTATAGCTATCTGTGCTCAGATTTGCTTTGGTTGTCTGTGTTAATAGCCCTCTGTTGCATGAGAAAGCTTCATCGATGAGAGCTGAGAGATGCATTAGTATTCTCTCTACCCCTGTTCCCTTGTGTCATTTCAAATTGGTTTACTGAATTTTTCAATTCCCTCTTCATTTCAGCCTGCGTTTTCTTCACTATTTCTGTCTTTTGTGAATTCACTTTTCGAATCCTGAGTTATCTTTGTTATTTTACTCATCCACATATTTATATTTTCTTGAGTTACCATCAGGAATTCATCCTCATCCTTTTTGAATTCTTTGAGTTGTCTGTGTGTTCTTTTAATTTGTTGAAGTCTTCGGTCACGTGTATGAGTGTTCTTTTAAATTCTGTGTCCTGGGGTCCCTCTATGTGTTTCTCATTATAGAACACGTCTATAAGATTGATGGGGTTTGTTGGAGACATATTATTTTGGTTTTTCACATTATTTGCATTTTTTCTTTGTGGTCTGGCATGTGGATTTCTTTTGTTGCTTGGATATCTGATATAAAACTCAAGCCTGCCTTTGTGGACTTGAAGTTTGATTCTGTTTATACTGCTGGTGTAGCTTCATCCCTTTCTGATCCTGTATGAGTAGTTAGTTGTCTGGGCTTCAGCTTCTCTCTTTTGATTTTTCACTGGAGGGACCTGATGAATCCAGATAGGCTAGTTGGGAGCCCTCTAGGAAGGCAAAGGAGCCTAGGCCCAAGTCAAGGTGATGGGTATGAGCTGGGCAGGTTCTAACTACGTAAGCAAAGAGGCATGAGGCCTGGAGCCAAAGGACCATGGCTGGCCTCAAAGTAGGGGAATGGTGACCTAGCAGGACTGTACCTGGCTATTTCTCCCAGCTAGTCAGGTCCTCTCTGGCAGCCTCAGTGGCACAGGGCCAAGGCCCAGAGAGAGAGAGAGAGAGAGAGAGAGAGAGAGAGCGCTCTGGGACAAGATGGGCTGGTTCTTACTAGCTAGCAGAGAACGCCTGAGCTCTGGAGCAGTGGGATGATTTGGAGTGTCCCAAAACAGGGGAAATGGGCATGGCTGGCAGGATTTTGGTAACTCACACTGGCTAGTCAAACAGGATAGGCTGGTTCTTACTAGCTAGCAGAGAAGGCCTGAGCTCTGGAACAATGGGTGGTAGTATTTTTCTGTATAAATATCTGTCCCACTTTGTTGTGTGGGTGCTTGAATCTGCTATTATCCCAACTTGTCAGGACCAGCCGAATGGCTCTTGGGGTAACTCAGTGTGATGTGTAAATTGAGTGTTAATGCATTTTCACATCAATGTAGGACACTTATATCGTGTTGGGCACAGTTACAACTTTGTTTTTGTCTTTATTTGGAAATAGGATTTAAGAATATGTGTTATATGTTAAATTGACAAGGAGTGGACTTGTGATTGTTAATCTAGTTAAATCATAGCTGCCGCCCATATAGAAGGGATCAGACATACATTATCCTTCCCCAAGCTTCTCAATTCCCATCAAGTAGCATCCTCAAGGTAAGGTAAGACCACAGGGTTAGCTTCCTGAATTATGGCTTTATACCCCTCTGGTACCTTCACTAATCTGATAAACTCAGAGATCCCTCCCCTCCAATCTCAGAAATGACTCTTCTCTAAAATCTATAAATGTAAGAACTTTAATTTGTTCTGTGAGCTGCTGCTGAATCCAGGTTTTCCCCTTCCATATCTAACAATTATCAGTTGTCAACCTGATTAGATAGAGAAATGAGTAGGATGTTAGTAAAGTATACTCTAGGTGTGTCTGTCTCTAGCTGTGTGGATATTTCCAGAAATCATTGTCATGTGAGTCAGAAATCCAAGAAAGAAAGATGTATTCTGAACATGGGTAGTAGCATCCAATAGGCTTGGGGCCCAGATGGAAGGAGGAGGAGGAGGTCTGCCAGCACTGGTATGCTCAGATCCTGAGTGGGTGAGTCTTCTACTGCTGCCATCGCCCATGGACCTCAGACTTCAGCTTCCTCTGTTTTTCAGGATGGACTTACACCAGCTACTCTCCAGGGAACTCCCTGGACTTCAGCCTCAGATGAAACTGCATCATTGATCCCTCTCTTCTAAAGCTTCCAGCTTCTTTCTTTGAGCAGTAACTGATTTCACTGTCTATTCAGCCTGCAAGCACCAGCCTCCTAACAGGTCAGCCGATCTACTAAATTCCATTCTATTGTTAAATATATATTCTAGTGGTTCCATTCCTCTAGAGAACTTGACTAATATGGAAATTTAAAACATTGTATATATTCACAAACAAAGGAAAAGTTACTTGCATCTTTTGAAGTGGCTTTACCTGCCTTTACAATTTGTTAATAAATATAAATTCACTGTAAGTATAAAATGATGTATCTTCTGCCCAAGTGGTAATTTTTCTTGATTTTCATGAAAAAGACTCTAAGAAGTACTTTTAAAAAAATATTTTATTTACTATTTTTGACAGAGCAGAGAGTAGGGGTTTATTTATAGAAGAATGGGCACCCCACATTTATGGCTGCATCGTAAACTCCACACTCAAATACAGATCCTGTGACCTCTGGACAGCTGCACAAAATGGTGAGAGAGGTGCCTCTTGGTGTTCTCAGCTTAGATATCATTTGCCCCCCCCCACATGCAGCTAAGGTCGACTGATTGGGTGGGAGGGGTAACTGACTCCTCCGTTGACTCCTTGATAAGCGTGGGAAGGAGGTGTGACTATAGCTTGTCCACATAGTGGTCAGAGGACACTTCCAGTTAATACTCCACCCCTTCCTCCAACTCTTACATTCTTTCTGCCAACCTCTTCCATGAAAGTCCCTGAGCCTTGGAGGGGGTGGAAGTTGTGGGATGATCTTCTTCCTGTTGTGGCAAGGCACACAGCTTTCATTGTGGCAAGGCACTGAACTGCATCATCTGTTTTCAATGAGCTGTTGACCAGTTTCAGTGGGATTCCATCTACTATAAAACACACACACACACACACACACACACACACACACACACAGCAAGAAGCAAGAACATCTAAACAGTGACTGCTGGAATAACTTAACCTACAGAGGTAAACACAAATGCTTGTTTGACACTTTACTTCCCACTGGGGCCTATATTCCCCCCTGCTACAGGGGGTTGGCCGGGTCTAGGAGATGTGTGTTCCACCCCTAGTAGTGGGCATTGTATCCAACTGAAAATTTGCTGGTTGTGCATACACTGGATGCTCCACTATTGAACAAGCAGGAACATCTTGTTTGGTATGCTGGTAGTGCAATAGGTGGGGCCCATCGTTGAGTAGAATTCTAGGGGACTATTTCTCCCCCAGTCACCTGCATGTTGCCTTTTGGTACCATGAAATCCACCCATCCAGTGGCAGGGAGTTTCCAGCTTAGTCCAAGTTTGATTTCTCCCTCTCCCCTGCTCACATCATGCAGTGTCTTCAGGAAGAGGGTTTTTCCATCCACTTCCAGTGTACAACCAACAATATTGGCCATGGCCTTTGTTTTGTGGGGGACCTCTAGTGTCCCTCAGGCCAACAGCTCATAGGAGGCCAACACATCTCTGGCACTGGGATTTCATTTAACAACCATGTTGCTTCTCGAAGGGCTTTCTTCTACCCCGTAGGGTTGCTTAATGCTTTTTTCTTTTTTAATGTAATATATAATTTCCCCCTTTATTATCATAGTTATTTGTGTAGTCCTCTTCCCCCATTCCCCTTTAACTACCCCCCTTTCTACGTATTTCTCCCTTAGTAACACCTTTATCCTACTATTCTCTTTCGGGTTCCTTCTTCCCTTTTACCTCCCTGTTTTCCTTACATATTCCTGGTCCCTGCAGTTGCATCAGGATATGCACTCATTTATAAGGATTTGGTGCTAGGATCCACAGTTGATGGAGACCATACATCTTTTGTTTTTCCAAGTCTGTGTTATTTCACTTAGTATAACACTTTCTAGATCCATTTATTTACCTGCAAATTTCATTATTTCATCATTCTTTACTGCTGAATAGTGCTTTATTGTGCAAATGTACCACAATTTTTATAACCACTCATCAGTTGAGGGGCACTTAGGTTGCTTCCATCTCTTTGCTACTGTGAAAAAGAGCAGCAACAAACATGGTTGTGCAAGTATCTCTACAATAGGATGCATCCTTTGGGTATATGCCAAGGGGTGATATAACTAGGTCATATGGCAGATTCATTTTTAGTTTTTTAAGAGTCCTCCACACTGTTTTCCATATGGGTTGCACAAGTTTGCAATCCCACCAGCAGTGAATGAGCATTTCCCTTTCTTCACATCCTCACCAGCATTTGCTATCATTTGTTTTCTTGATCATAGCCAGTTTGACTGGAGTAAAGTGAAACCTTAAGGTGGTTTTATTTTGCATTTCCTTAATTACTAACAATGTTGAACACTTGAGATGTTTCTTAGCCATGTTTATTTCTTCCTTTGAGAACTCTCTGTTTAGATCTTTAGCCCATATTTTAATTGGGTCATTTGCTTTCTTGCTTCTTTGTTTATTTTTTATGTCTATTCAAATGTTGCCTGCGTGTATGTAAGTGCACCTGTGTTATTCAATGCCCTCAGAAGTCTGAAAAGGGTGTCAGATCCCCTGGAACTGGAGTTACAGAGAGTTGTTAGCTGCCATGTGGGTCCTGGAATTCAAACCTGGGTCTTCTGCAAGAAGAGCCAGTATTCATAACCCCTGAGCCATCTCTCCAGCCCTGCATCTTTGGTTTTTGAGTCCTTTATATACTCTGGATGTTAAACCTCTGTCAATTTTGTCACTAGTGAAGTTTTTTTCCCACTCTGTGGGTTTTCTCTATACTTTCTTGATTGTTTCTTTTGCAGTACAGATGCTTTGTAGTTTAATGAGGTCTCACTTGTTGATTGTTGACCTTAATTCTTGAGCAACTGCTGTCCAATTTAGAAAATCCTTTTCTGCACCTATATCTTGTAGGTTACTGTGAATATTTTCTTCTAATAGTCTCAGGGTTTCCAGTTTCACTTTGAGGTCTTTGATCCATTTGGAGTTGACTTTTGTGCAAGGTGAAAGACAAGGATCTAGTTTCATTCTTCTACAGTGGATATCCAGTTTTGCCAGCACCATTTGTTGAAGATCATGTCTTTCCTCTATTGTGTGTTCTTGGCACCTTTGTCAAATATCAGGTGGCTGAAGTTGCATATACTCAGGTTTGGGTCTTCAATGTTCCATTGATCTATGTGTCTATTTTTGTTCCAGTACCATGCTGTTTTTATGACTATAGCTTTGTAGGATACTTTGTGATCTGGTATAGTAATCCCCTAGCATTGCTCTTTGTGCTCAGGGTTGCTTTGGCTATCCAGGCTCTTTTGTGCTTCCACATGAGTTTAAGGATGGTCTTTTCTAATTCTGTGAAGTACATCATGGGGATTTTGATTGGGATTGCATTGGCTCTATATATTGCTTTTGGTAGGATGGCCATTGTCACAATATTAATTCTTCTAATCCATGAGCATGGGATGTCCTTCCATCTTCTGATGTTTTCCTCAATCTCTTTCTTTAAAGATTTAAAATTTTCATTGTAGAGCTCTTTGATGTCTTTGGTCAGGTTTATTCCAAGATATATATATACAGCAGCGATTGTGAATGGGAACGTTACCCTGTATTCTTTCTCCAATTGTTTGTTATTAGAATATAAAAAGGCTACCAATTTTTTTTAGATTGATTTTATAACCTGCCACTTTATTGAAAGTGTTGATCAATTCTAGGAGTTTTCTGGTGGAGCTTTTTGGATCTCTTAGGTATAGTATCATATAGTCTGCAAAAACAGATAATTTGACCTTTTCTAACTGGTACCCCTTTAATTTCCTTCTCTTATCTTATTGCTCTAGCAAGAGTTTCAAGCACTATGTTGAAAAGGAGTGGAGATAGTGGACATCTTTGTCTGGTTCCTGATTTTAATGGGAATGCTTCCAGTTTTTCTCCATTTAGAATGATGTTGGCTGTGGGTCTGTTGTATATAGCTTTAATTATGTTGAGGTATGTTCCCTCCAGTCCAATTCCCTCTATGACTTTGAACATAAATGCATGCTGAATTTTCTCAAAAGCATTTTCTGCATCTATTGAAATAACCATGTGGTTCTGGTCTTTGAGCCCATTTATATGATTTATGACTCTTATTGACTTACATATGTTGAACCATCCTGACATCTCTATAATAAAGTGAACTTGATCATGGTAGATGATCTTTTTGATATCTGCCTGTATGTGGTTTGCAAGTATTTTGTTGAGAATTTTTGCATCTATTTACATTAAGGATATGGGTCGATAGTTTTCTTTTTTGGTTGTGTCTTTACCTGGTTTAGGTATTAGAGTGATGCAGGCTTTATAGAACGAGTTTGGGAGTTCTCCTTCTCTTTCTATCATTTTGAATAATTTAAGTAGTATTGGTTGGAGGTCTTTAAATGTCTGGTAGAATTATGCTATACATCCACCTGGGCCTGGGCTTATTTTAGTCGGGAGGCTTTGCATTACTGCTTCAATTTCCTTATATGTATGGGTCTGTTTAAACTGTTAATCCCTTCTTGGTTTAACTTTGCTGGTTCCCATGATTTTAGGTATCCATCCATTTCTGTTAGGTTTCAAATTTAGTAGAGTATAGATTTTTAAAGTATTCCCTTATAATGTTCTGAATCTTTTTGGTGTCTGTTGTGATGTTTCCCCTTTCATCTCTGATTTGGTTGATTTGGATTTGCTCTTTCTTTCTTTTGGTTAATTGGGCTAAGGGTCTGTCTATTTTGGTTAGCTTTTCAAAGAACCAGACCTAAGATTGATTCTTTGTATTGTTTTCTTTGTTTCTATTTCATTAATTACTGCTTTGATTTTTGTTATTTCTTCTCTTTTTCTGGGTTTGGGCTTCATTTATTCTTCCCTTTCCAGCAACACTGAGTTACAATGTTAGGTCACTGATTTGTGCTCTTTCTAATTTTGTAATGTAGGCACTTAGAGCTATAAACTTCCCTCTTGGGGCTGCTTTTTAAGTGTCCCAGAGGTTTTGTTGTGTTGTGTTATTTCCATGCATTTCATTTATTTCCAGGTTTTCAGAAATACTTTTATTTCTTAACTTCTTTGACCCATTCATCATTCAGAAGTGTGTTGTTTAATCTCCATTATTTTCTTTTGGTGTTGCTTTTAGGCTTCATTGCATTGTGGTCTGATAGAATACAGGGAATTATTTCTTACA
>NW_008357929.1:10601227-10603195 GCF_000622305.1 Nannospalax galili | reverse complement strand
TTCATTATTAAAATACACAGTTTCATACAGAAAAATTCATTTTTAATGCAATTGACATTAAGATGCTTGCAGGTGCGTTTCTAATCTCTACATGTCTGATTATTACTAGTGACAGTCGGCTACTTTCTGAGCTCCTTGGCATCTGAGCATGGATATAAAGTCATCAGGTAGATTTCAATGGTAATGTTTTTCACATTTACTAATTATTAAGAGCAAATTTTTGTGCTTTGAAGAATTTTTTAATATTTTTTTTAATTTTTAATAAGTACATGATTAGAAGAAGCATTTCACTACAGCTTTAATATATTCAGTAACACACTCCAAGCAAAGATACATCTCTTTCAAAAGTGGCTATTAAATTTTTAGGTTCGCTGTTGAAGTAATACAGTTACACAATATTGAACTCGGTATGACTCCTATAAGACATAAAATTGAAAGAATTTTTAACCTTTAAAAAAGATCTCCATTTCGTTTTAAAATATACTGTTTCTTACAGAAAGACTCATTGTTTTTGCTAATAACACTGTGATGTTGGCTCATGCGTCTCTAATCTGTATGTATTTGATTATTACTAGTCATAATCGGCTGCACTTGGATACTTGGCACCTGTGTATGTCTATAACGTCATAAGGTAGATTTCAATGGTAATGTTTATCTAGTAATTAACATGACATAAAGTTCCATGCTTCCTCCTCAAATATAATACATTTCTAAAAAATTTGTTGATTTTTTTTGTGTGTGTGTGTTTGTGTGTATATCACACAGAACATCACAAACCATCTTGTTCAAGATGTCTCAGTAGTCCCAATCTGGTGCTAAAGGTCTGACTAATTCCAAAAGATCAGCTAGTCTTCAGTCTACAGCAGCAAGACGAACTCACCAGGGAGAGAAGGCAAGCAGCAAGAAGCCTGGCATTCTCCTCTGCCTTGGCCTTTTATACCAGCTGCCATCAGAAGGTAACACCCACATTTAGGGCGTCTTCCGGCTTCAGATGATCCAATCAAGAAGATCTATTTCATTTCGGTTAATCCCAGATCCAGTCAAGTTAACACCCAGGATTAGCCATCACAGTAAGATTGGGGTCTGCTGGTCATTTTCCCAGTTCTAAGCTGGGTTACTATCTGGGAATCCCTTTGGCCACCCAGGCCAACAGCTCAGAAGGAGGTATCTCCTAACTGGCATTATCTCCTATCTCGCTTGTTATGTACGCTTTAGCTATATGTACGAACTTTAAAAAATTATATTGGCCCCTTCAATCTTTGGTTACAGTTTCCTTCTAGGTGTTTAAGGCCATGCATTTGGCACAGATAAACCAATTTATTTTTACTCTTTAGGTTGTTTGAGGATCTGTTCCTCAGGGGTCACAAGGGCTTGAGAGGAGCCCTAGTTTCCTTTCTTTTATCAGCTCCACGTATGTGAAGAAAGTCAAAGGTGCTGCTTGACCATGGCAGGCTTTGCTTGGAAGCATGGAGGAAATGATTCCTCTATATTGACCCTCCTCTTTGTAGACTGCACACTGGTTCAAGTCCATCTTGAGGGGTCTCCTCAGCCTCCATGATAAAGAGGACAGGTGACCCACCATAATTACAGGACATTTTGAGAGATGGTCACAGTCCCCTGGAACTAGTCAACCTAGGAGGGCAAGAAGTAAAAACTGTCCTTTATGTCCCTCCGACCAATTTATTATAGGCCTCAAAGTTTATCTGTTAAACATCCAAGAAGGTTAGTTCCACCAGTCTGGTACTTTTAAATACTGAATGTCATGTACATAGACCTTGGGCAAAGACTGAACGCTCTCAGATAAACCTTGCCTAGACATATATTACATTCTTTGATCTGGTTGTATGTATGATTTGTCAGTAGGTTGTTGGACTAATATGGTTCTCTCTGGTTTTTTAAAACTAGATAGGCATTGTTTATCTCTTGCATTGTCTAACCCTTCCACCATGGTTTCCCCATTTAAGGTGC
>NW_008357929.1:10576980-10601059 GCF_000622305.1 Nannospalax galili | reverse complement strand
CTGGTTCCTGTAGTTATGTCTGGATACATACTCACTTATCAGGGTTTGGTTCTAGGATCCACATATGAGGGAGAACATATGTTGATTTTTTTTTCTGAGTCTGTTACTTCACTTAGTATAACAGTTTCTAGTTCCATCCATTTACCTGCAAGTTTCATGATTTCATCTTTCTTTACTGCTGAGGACTGCTTTTAAAGTGTCCCAGAGGTTTTGTTGTGTTGTATTGTCCTTTTCACTGAATTTTAAGAATTCCTTTATTTCTTTCTTAATTTCTCCTTTGATCCACTCATTGTTTAGGAGTGTGTTGTTTAATCTCCATGAGTTTGTGTAGTAATTAGGGCTTCTTCCAGTGTTGATGTTCAGCTTTATTCCACTGTGGTCTAATAGAATGCATGGAACTATTTCAATTTTTTATTTGTTGTGATTTGTTTTGTGCCCCAGTATGTGTTCAATTTTTTGAGAAAGCTCCATGGGGTGCTGAATAGAAAGTGTGTTCTTTGGTGCTTGGGTGGAATATTCAGAAGATGCCTGTTAGGTCCATTTGATGTATGATATCATTTAATTGAAATGTCTCTCTGTTTATTCTTTGTCCAGTTGACCTGTCTAATGAAGACCGTGGGGTATTGAAGTCCCCTACTATTACTGAGTTGGGATTAATCTGTGTCTTAAAGTCCTGTAGTTTTATTTTTATGAATTTGGGTACACCAGAATTTGGTGCATATATGTTCAGGATTGCAATAGCTTCTTGATTAATTGTTCCATTGATGAGACTGAAGTGACCCTCTTTAGCTCTTCTGAATAGTTTTACTTTGAAGTCTATTTTTTCAGATATTAGAATTGCAACCCCTGCTTGTTTCTTAGTGACATTTGCTTGGAATATTCTTTTCCATCCTTTAACCTTAAGGTAGTGACTGTCCTTGAAGGTGAAATGGGTTTCTTGTAGACAGCAAAAAGATGGATTTTTCTTCTTAATCCATTCAACTAGCCTGTGTCTTTTGACTGAGGGCTTTAAGACTCTAAGAAGTACTCTTAAATGCAACTTTATGACATAACTAAACTCATATTACCCACAACTGGTTTTCTTGGTTGTCTTGTGTAAATGTTGGTAGAAGGGGTGATTTTATTGATTGATTAAAATCTATTATCCTTACTAGATTTTCTTAACTCTTACTGCTTTGTTTTGTATTTTTCTTATAGACTTTTCAACTATTTCCTGTCAAAATTCTTGCAAGTTCCACTAGTAAGAAAATAGCACTGTCCAATGCCTTAGAATGCTAGCCATCACCTACAGAGCAGATAAGGTCAAACTTAACAGTGGACCTTAGGTACCTAACCTGACTATCACTTCTTTCAAAACCATTTTAAACCTCTTTCTATACGATGACCAAAGGTTTTAGTGCCTTTCCTAAATTTTCATCACATCCCCTCTGATATGCGACTCACAATTGGGATAAGTTCATCAAAGCAATCACAGAAAACTAAAAGCAATATACAAGGTTGTTAATAAGGAGGCCTTCAGAAAAAAAATCATTCAGAGACAAGGGGAAACACTTGTGTGAATGCCATCAAAAAAGTGATCAGTGAAGAGAGATTGTTAAAAATTGGATAAATGGTAGGTAGATGATAGATAGGTAGATGATAGATGATAGATAGAAGATAGATAGATAGATAGATAGATAGATAGATAGATAGATAGATAGATAGATATTTCAGAATCAAACCCAGAACTTTACTCGTGTTGGGTAATGTCAATGCAACAGCACAACTCTCATCTCTTATAGAGGACCTAAGTTCGATTCCCAGCACCCACATGGTGGCTAACAACCACCTGTAACTTCAGATCCAGGGGATCCGATGACCTCTTCTGACCTCTGCAGGCATTGCATGACACGGGTGCACTTACACAGATGCAGGCAACACACTCATACACATAAAATAAGGATAATAAATAAAATATTTTAAAAAGCAAAAATACTACTATCTGCAGCTGCAGGGTAGGAGCTGGAGACAAAGCTGCCTATAGCAGCCTGAGGAGGTCTTTTCAGAAACCTCTACTCATATGAAGCCAGGATTCTTGGCGAGGCTACTCCTCAGAGAGAATTTCAAGATGAGTCACTATAAAGCTGAGTTGAAGTTTATTAAGAAGAGATTTACTGTAGATTTAAGCAGGATGTTAATATAAAGAGAGGTGCATAGAGAAAGGAATATATATATATGTAAGTATAGATGTGGACTTCTCAAAAGAGAATAATGCTTACATGTATTAATAATAGCCATATATACAATTTTAGTGAGTTCTTAAGCTACACTGTTCAAAGAGTTTCTAAAGGATTCTCTCTTTTATCAATCTCTTAACAGTAAAATGAGATCATAGAGTGGTTCCTGATGTGCATTGACTAGGACTGCAGCTGATAAGGTAAAGCCACAATCACAAAGTTTGCACAAGACGGTTGACATTTACTATAAACAAAGTACGCTTGTTTGTGAGATTCCAAAAAACTGCAGGTTTATGACTGGGAAAGAAGAAAACCTATGCTTGCTGGTCATATATGCTTAGGCCTTAAGTTCATTGCTATTTCAACATTTTTTATTTTAAATATCTCCATATAAAAGGGATGTTGTCTCTATATAGGGAATCTTCATAACAAGTTTTGTTAACTGTGCTGGAATTCTTGACTTTCAGCTGGTGAGAGAGACTTCAACCAGTTTCCAGAATGAGGAGTCCTTTCCAGTCCCACGTCTCCTTAATTATCTGTATTTTTCTATCCTGTCTCACTACCACTAGATGGAAGTCAGAATTTTGATAAGGTTCCTCGAGTTAAGAGACAAAAACATAGTAATCCATGCTCATCAAGCTACTTAAAAAGACAGAGGATCCTTGCATAACTGATTTAATTGGATGTTCTGAGTTTGACTTCCTCCCCTATTTGTAATAGTGCTTCTGCTTCCAGGTTCCAGCATCTGGGATTTTTTTTCCTTACATAATTCAAATTCCCTTAGTGAAATCAATGCATCAATCCAGCAATAAGAAAGATAGTCTGAAGTTACAAATCCCTGAATATTGAAGAACGAACAAAGATGGGGGGGCATTATATCAGGATACTTTGAAATAGATGGATTTAAAAAGCTAACAACCTGTATTCTAAATTGCTTTCACTCTGACAGATCCATCTAGTTCTGGATGTAGAAAAATACCTTCCCTCCCCACCCTACACCACCAGCCCACAGTCCTAGAACCAGTGACATATTCAGAACCAGAATTACAGCATACTCCTGGACTCCCAAGACGTAGCCTGACTGAACATATATATATATATGTACATGACTTGACTTTTGTATTCCTCCTAGAAAATTACAAAGTTCCTGTCAGTTCCAGGGGAGTCAGATTTCTAGCATAGCTGCCTTTACAGCTTTGACAAAACCAAAATAAAAGATTCATTTCTTACTTTAATATTGCTTCTCTCTTTTTTGTTGTCTAGACCCTGATGTGGGTGGGAAACCAAGTTCAGTCTGTGGGAACCAGAAAAGCAGAGCCGATGGCCAACATCTCTGGTTACAAAAATGCGGCATCCAAAGGGAGGTATGAGTTTTGGCTGTTTCGTGAAAATAGAATCATTTCACATGACTGCTTAAACCCTTCCATTTGACAGATAAGGAAATGAAGAAATGAGTGAGTGAATCAGTGATCTCTCTGGGCCCAGAACAATGTTATAACAATTAGTCTCTAATAAGGGTCCACAGAGGAGGTTAAGAACAATGAAAGAAGTGACCACAAGAAGAAGACAAAGACAGAAAGAACCCAGAGAAAGACTGACATCATCAGGGTCACCACTTACACCCAAATACACATGTAGGTACACCCAGTGCTTGCAGTGGAGCCTGTGGGCAGGGAAGTCCATCTTCCATCTGTGCAGAATACACTGCAGTTCTGTGCTCTGGTATGGCCCCTTTCTGTCCATGACCATAAAACCCTTAAGCCCTTAGCTGGTGTGTGCCTTATACAATGGGAGAAAAGGCTCCTAAGCTTAGAGGAAGTCATCCATTCATTGAACATTCTCTGCAGATCCACCATGGATCGTGTGTTATGTGGAAATCTGAAGAAATAGCAGTAAATAAGATATACAACCAAACTTCCAGGAGTTTAGTACAGAGGAAAGACAGGCACGAGTTCTCTGATAACTGTCATTGTACATTTGAGCGTGTTTATGGTTTGTCTGACCAAAGTAGAAAAGATGAGCTCTGAACATTAGAAGGATCGAGAACTAGACTGAAAATCAGATCCAAGTAGAAGTAGAAGCTGTGAGGTAAGAGAAGGCTCAGCTTCTCTGAGGAATAGAACGCATAATCTACAGCATCAGCATTACTTGGGAGCTCCCTAGAAATGCAACTTCTTGAGCTCATTCCATACCTGTTGAATCAGAGGAAAGAACCTGCCAGGTGGGACCAGCTTCCTTCAGTGGAATCTGTGTTAACAAGCTGTCCAGATGTTATTTAAGCACACAGTTCGAGAGCCACTGGCCACTGGAAAGTGAGCAGAGAGAATGTTACAGAAAGGTTAGAAGAAGACAGAAGACACAGCAAAATCTTTTGGATCATGCTAAGTGGGTTATTTTTCAATCTGAGCTTGGTGGTGCGAGCGCTCAATCCCAGCACTCTGGAGGCAGAGGCAGGCAGATCTCTGTGAGTTTGAGACTGACCTGGTCTACATAGTGAGTTCCAGGTCATCCAGGGCTACATAATGAGACCCCAACTCAAACAAAACAAAAAAAAACTGTTATCTTCCCTCCTGAAACAATAAAAAGACGTTGCAGGCCTTCAACAGTGAAAGGATAGATTGGATTCATATATTAAGAATACTTACTATGTAGGAAATGGGATAGCATAGAACAACACAGAAACAAAACTTTTGAAAGAGATTGCAGTGGCTCAGGCTATAAATGACAGGCCCTGAGACTAGGACAGAGAACACAGAGGTGAAGAATGGGAAACAGAAAAGAGAGTGTTGGGAGGTATTGTCAAGGTGATTACCTGCCAGGATGGGTGATTTCACTTCATTTTGGATGCTATAACAAAATACCTGAGAATGAGTAATTTATAAAGAACACAGATTACCTCTTAGTTCTGAGGTTAAGAAGTCCAAGGTCCAGGGGCTTGCATCTGGAGACTGCACACTGTGTCATGCCATGGAAGACACCTGAAAAACATGGTTAGAGAGCAAAAGGGAGTCAACCTTCCTTTACACCAATCACACTCTCACTACTGTGGATCCACTCCTGAAGTTATGGCATTAGTCCATTCATAAGGGCAGGGCCCTCATGAATTTATCATGTCTTAACTCTCCTGCCTCTGGACATTGATGCATTGGCGATTAGCTTTTCTATGCATAAACACTGAAGGACACATTCAAGTCATAGTGTGGCTGGAGGAGTGAGGATGATTACCCAGGTATGAGGAGAACGTAGAAGTGAATGGAGGGCCATTCATAGGGACAGGGCCTGAAGAAGCATAGGATTGAGTTCAAATTCAGATGAAGTCAATTCTGAGTGTGAATTTTATGTAGCTAGCCTTAGGGTCCCCCTAACACTTGTAAAAGAATGAAATTTCTATGCATAGGAAGTCAAGAGTGATGATCTTTACTGAGGGTCCAGATGGAAGACAGATGGGTAACAGCAAGACCTCATTCAAGTGGCAGAAAACACAACAAGGTATTTAAAGGGACTGTACTGGGAGCATCTTGATGACTCTTGGGGAGGGTTGGCCATCATACGTCATCCCTTCCATCCCCCCTGCTATGTTTCCCATGTAGAACGGATCCTCCCCATGCATGATCACCTTATCCTAAAACCTAGAGGAATTTCCCCTTCTCCCAACCTCAGACAATGATTTTGATTCTCTCTAATGTCTGTGGCATGTATCTGACACTGCATCAGGGCCCCATCTCCCTTTCTGGACTCCTAAAACCCGGGAATCATCTTCTCATCTCCCAGTTGTATTCCCCTCAACCTGACCATTGGAGACATGCTGGGAAGCGCAATACTTTGAAACTAGTAGGGAAGGGGGGCTAGGCAGAGTGGGACAGGGGCAATGGTGTGGTTGTCTTCAGAAAGAAGACAGGTAGCACCAGGAATCGGGACAGAGACTACAGATCCACTCTTTACCGTGACCCAGGAAGAGCTTTACTGGGAAGGGCCCAGCCATGGTCCAGCAGTGGAGGGCTAGACAACATATACTGACCTCTGTCCTGCCCCTTCCAGAGGAAGGATCGCCACAAGTGGCACAGGTGGAGCCCTTCCATCTATCTTTTTCCGGCTCTCTGGAACACAAGCATATGGAGCCTCTGGGGACTGACGATGACTTCAAGGCCTGTGGCTACTGAGGTTGTTGACAAAAAAAAAAGGAACCTATACCAGTAAGTGAGGGGCTCTGCCTGGCCCCAGCTGGTCTTCCCACTCAATGTCCCAAGATGGCTCTCCATAGAGCTCCATCCTGTCTCCATTGTTTCCCCTTCCCTTGCCAAGCCAGGAGGCAGAACGGGACTGAGATACTGAGTATGTGCCTTTTATTATAGAAGGGGGGGGGCGGTTCTGAGAAAAGTTTCAACCACTGGCAAAAGTGGAGAGTGCAAGTGCTTCCTGTCAGCTTCAGCAGCTGTTCTGACAAATTCATTCAATCGTTCTCATTCTTCCTTCTTCATTACTTAACAGAATTTAAGCCCAGGGCATTGGGTGAATTCATCCTTAAATATCACACTATGTATCTCCCCCCAAATTAAGATGAGACCTTGTCTCCATAACCAGCACACACCATTACCACATGTAACAAATCTGACATGAGTTCTTCATGTCCTCCATAAAAAGCCAGTCTGTATTCAAATGTTGTATTCAAATCAAACTCAATTGCAGTGATTGCTGGGCTCATAACAGAAATGTTTGTCTCCTAAACTTCATTTAAATCCTTGTAGCCTGTGTGCTCCTGCTTTATTAATAACCCTTATGTGCTAAATGCACTACTAATTACTCAGAACCCTGATATGCGTAATGTGGCCTGGCCTTCCAAGGGTTTATAATCATAGAACTAATCAATGTCTAGAATGATTATCAGAACTGTCTACATAATATGTCATTTACTGACCACGGTCACAGATATTGTTTCATCTGGAAGATTTCATTCCTAATACACACACACACACACACACACACACACACACACAACATCCTGAGCCCCAGCATTTACCCTGTAGGAAGCTTAGGAAAGTTATTTAAGATCTCATAAAGCACTGTTTTCAGTTCCAAAGGACTACAATTAATATTAGTATGTAGATGTTATTAATTAACGGCAAATGGGCCTTTTAAAATGACACTTATCTACTTTATCATCTTCATCATAGAAATAGCTATCTGCTTCCAAGGAGCTATTAAGCTGCCGTTTGTATTTTATTACTTATTACAACCCTGAGATGGGTACTGCTATTATCTCTATTTACAGATGGGGAAACTGAGGTTAAATGGCTTGTTTAGGGATACTCATGCAGAGAGCAGAGGAGCCAATACTCAAAGCCAAAGTCTTCCTACTGAAGTTGGTGGTGTCCTCTCTACCAGATCCCTACGCCTCAGTGAGTTTTGGTGCTTTGGTATCTGCTTCTCTCACCTTCCCAGAGCTTGCTTCCCGGTAGCCGGCTATTATCACTGGCCCAACATGGGTCTCCACTTTGTGGTAAGAAGGGCAGTGACCACTGAGATTGGGTTTTATGCCTGGGGCAAGTTCTGGCACCAGACTATACTGCAGTATGTTGGATGGTGGCTGGGCCTCTGTTTGACATCAAGGCTGAGCAGCGAGCTGTGGCTGCTGTGTACCTCCCTCACTTTGTGGACCTCCAAGGTAACCAAGGGAAGGATAGGGAGGAGAGTGGTGATGAGGAGGGGCCTGATGGGGCATGGAGGATGACGGGTGATGGGGAAAGAACTCCTGGATTCCTTAGCAAGGGAGAGACAGCCATGGAGGCTGAAACTAAGGTGTTTCCTCATCCCCTCACCCTACTCCTAGCTGACATATCTTTTCTGAAGCATGTCTCCAAGCCTAAGCATAATTGAAAGTTTCCATAAGTGGAAAATTACCTCCTCAGTAACAATATAAATTGGCATTTATGAGGTGTTCTTTACACAAACTACATTACTCTGAGTCTGAGCAGGGAAATACATGATGAACTGAGATACTTGAGGTCTTGCAAAGTCGAGACTATGTACAATGTAAGTGAACTAACAAGGAATATTTAGTGCTAAGATCTGCGAATACTAGAAAGCCATTACAACCCCCACAGGCAGGGAGAAGAGAGTGTTAACAGAATCCATTTGAGAACTGGAGCCAGAACTAGAGCCACAGAAAAGGGGCTTCCTAAGAGTAGAGCCATACAATATGTCACCTCCAAAGATTCCACTGGATAAAGTGCCAGCAAATGTAAACTTACTCAAAATTGGCACAAAGATGACCAGTGAGATGGCTCAGTGAGGAAAGACACCAAACCTGATGACCTGAGCTCAATCCTCAGGACCCACATACCAGGAGGAGAGCTCCCAATGTCTTCCTATGGCATCCACATGTGCATACACACCCGCCTAAGTATGTGTGCATACATAACACACACACACACGCACACACACACACACACACACACACACACACACACACACACGCTGTGGCATGCATGTGCACACACACAAACACACACACACAAATAAATATAATAAAAGTTATTTAATCTCACAGCGAAAGACAGAAGAAAACTCAGCCACGAGAATCAGCCTCTTAAATACTTCAATCACCAGGATTATTTGAAATAGAACATAAAATAAGTGTATATAATATACTCAGAAATAGGTAATATTCAAAATATAAGCAGAATTTGGGGAAAATGAGACTGAAAGATATAGCGAATGACATCATAAGAAGACCTCATATACATCTAATTAGAATATGATAGAAGCCATGAAAAATAAGTGGTATTTTTACAAAGAAGATAATTGCCAAGGCATTTCTAGAATTGCCAAGAAATATGAGACATCAGAATGGGAAACAGGAGGAGGGACAAAGGACAGAGCTAAATCTACACTAGACCCAGTACAGTGAAGCTACATCATTGTGAGACCCGAGGAAAAGTTGACCACAGCCACATAGAAATATTCCCAAGAGCAGTACTGCTAGCTAAGTTTGGGCGAGCAAACGTGGAGGCAGGACAGTGGAATGAGAACCTCAGTAACCTAAACAAATAACTGGTCATCAAGAACTGTAAATGGGTATGTTTAAGAGCAGGGAAAACACACTTTAGACCAGAGGAAACTAGAGAAGTTGCCACAAATAAATACTAATTGAAAGAAACTCCAAAGAATGTATCCTGGGCGAACAGAAAATGATCCCTGGGATCCAAGATGGAATGGTTAATAAAGATGTTGAATCACATACAGGTAAAATTGATGAAATATTGACTAGACAAAGAAACAGCATTAAGTTCTGATATGTAGGGGTCTTGCTGCTGCTGTTGTAGTTAAGTTTGCCTCTCTTTGGGTGTTTGAGGCAGGATCATGCTCTGGTGCCCAGGTTGGCCTTGCTCCTCCTGCCTCTGCCTCACTGGTGCTGGGATTGTAGGCCTGCATGGCCATACCCAAGTAATACATGGAGGTTCTAAAAGGAGACATTTGCAAAGCACATAAAATAGAGTCATTCTCTGCATTCTAACTATGAAGAAAGAAACCTGTAAAAGTAAATATGTAGGTATTTTTTAAAGGAGAATATAAGAGCCATCTGTAGCTTAAAAAATCACTTATTGCTGGGCATGGAGGCAGATGCCTTTTATCCCAGTACTTGTGAAGTAGAGGCAGGAGGATCTCTGGAGATCAAGTCCAAACTTGTCTATATAGCAAGTTCCAGGCTAGCTGGGACTACAAGGAGACCCTGCCTTAAAAACAACAACAAAAACAACTATCAAGTCAAAGAAGAGCCAGATCATGTGAGTAGGAAAAATAATTCACAAACTAATATAAAGAAAATAACAGAATATGAAAATCGAAAAGCAAAGAACTGCCCAATACCCAGAAACAAGTCTCATTTCTTGAGGTTATAAAAACCCAGTACACAATTAAAGTTGCTCACGGGAGCAGAGTTGGGACCAGAGAAATAGGCCAGAGACTCAGAGCCTAGGGAATCCTAGTGTCCTTCAGCTGCTCCCTAGGAAAAATTCTAGAACAAAGCAGGATCAGGGAGGGAGACTCAAGGTAACTCTGGAGGCCGCAGAGGCCCATTCAGAATGGGAGAGGGTGCTGATGGCTCAAACAACTGGGATAAGCTATTTTACACAACTTAGATATACAGAGTAATGAATACCATCACTACCACACCATGCTACCTCTGCAACAGTGAGCCAGGGGCTGTCCACGTGATTTTCAGGACACAAGGGCAGGACCAATAGAGTTGAAGTGTTCAGCCTCATCATAGTTCTGTGAGTGCCTAGCAATAAGTGAGCTTGTTTTGCCTCACTCTGCCTCACCAAGCTATTCTTGGCTAGTAGTTGACTCATGCAGTAACAGCCTAGAGTCAGAACATATAATCAGAGCCCAAGAGGACAAAGCCTGCCTTTAGCTCTGGCTCACCTAACCACTCTCACATTCCACACTTTGAGTATTGACAAGAATTCTAGTCATAGCCTTCTGGGCTGAAATTTGGGACTGCGCAGAAATGAACTTACCAAGCTATTGGCATTGTCCAAGTAATTGGAAATCCAAGATCAAGGTACCAGTAGATTTCATGTCTAGCAAGAACTTTCTTCCTCATCGATGGCGCCTTCTACCTATGTCTTCATAGAAAAGAGGGTTCCTTGGGTCCCTTTCATAATAGTATCAATGCCATTCATTATGGATTCTGTATCCATAATCTCACCACTTTCCAAAAGGCCCTGCCTCCACAACCATCACCCTAAGGCTGGGATTTCAACAGATGAATACTGGGAGAACATAATTATTCAAACCACAGAATATATATATTTTTGACAGGAAAGCATGTGGACACATCTTTGTTCTATGTGGCCCACTTTAAAGGGAAGAGGATGGTCCTGGAGAAACCAACCAGGGTGGAGCAGCATTATACGGTCCTAGAAAACCCCAGCTTCTCTGTGGTGGGAGTTCTAAGAATAATCCCTGCCACCCAGTGCCTCATCTCCATCACATCTACCACACTGCTATACCATCATCTCCATCTTGAGGAAGTCACCGTCTACCTCTACCTGATCCCCTGTGGTTGTACCATTCAGAAGGTAACACCGAGGGCCACAAAGGCCAGGCCAGAGTGGGATGACAAAGTATAAAATACAACCAGAGCTCCCCACATGGGAGTTAGGATGGAGCTCTTGTGAGCAGAACTCTGATTATGAGTAAGTGGGTTCTGCCTTCTACTTGGCCTTTGTCTGGTCCTAGCATGCCTGAAGTCTTCCCTAACCGCATTTGCTGTTCCTTCACTGATCTCCACAAAACCTTCTGCAGCCTCTTTCCTGGAGTTAAAAGGATGGGAATCCTCCATACCCTACCTGTAGCCTTCTCCCTTCTTCTCCTGCAATGACCCTAATACCACTCTGAACATGATAGAGGCTAAGTGTGAGGCTGTCTATGTGGCAGAAAATGGGGGCGGGGGTGCAGAAGAGGTGTGCCCCTACCCCATGCTCCTACCAATGTACTGACCCACCATCTTATCTTATTCAAACAAGATTTCAAAGAGCAGCCACCTCCACTGGATCCCCTTTACATGGCCTCCCATTACATAGTGTCTGGTTCAAGGAAGCTGGAAATCAACCTCAAGGTGAGGAGCCAGATGTTTGCCCTTCACCAAGACCAGATACAGGGCTTAGAGAAACCTGTGGGGGAGGTCTCAGGGCATTCTTATGACCCAGGAATATTGGGATTAAGGAGAAAGTAAGTGGGATTTGAAATGAAGAGGCAGGATCAAAATCAAGATGACAATGCTTATGGGTTTGACTTGGTGCTGAGAGATGTTTGGGCTACAGGGAATCAATGGCATCCGGTTAAATTAGATCAATAACACACCTATAGTTGAACACAGTGGGTTTATTACTAACTACAACAAAACGCATGCCATGGGGATATATGAGGCATCTAAGTAAAAGGGTGTTAGAAAGATTTGATCCATGACTGGGTAATTAGAAATTTAAAAAAAACAGATTTATTACAGATTGGATATGGTCAAAAAGCAGGGGCAATCTATTACTGAGAATCTCAACAAATCTTATCTCTAAGGACGGAAAACTAAGGCAAGCAGAAAGCTTTAATTGCCGAAGACAACAGTCTCTACGGAGGGAAAACTAAAAGCAAGTCATTTATTTAGTGTGTGAGATGGGGGATACTTTGTATTCTGTGGGCTTCCTGGTAACATGTCTGAAGTAGATGTCTACAAATGTCCAACAGGGGACGGTATGGGTGAGCTGTAAGCTTCAGGGCAGTTTCTGGAAGTGGTGATTGACTAAGTATAGCAGATAGTGAGTATTGCTACAAGACTGAACAAGGTATGAAGGTGGCAGGAGAGAGACCTCGCCTTCAGGATGGGCAGCAGCTTCTCACATGGTGATTCTTTCTCCAGGAACTGGAGCTATGTTATCGGAGGCCTGGAGAATCACAGCTCTTCTCTGAGGTCTGCATTGACCACCTGGGTTCAGGGATCTGGCTGCAGCTGTAGTGTGGGACTGTAGTGTGGGGAGCATCTCGTTGAAACCAGGTAAAAGAGGAGCAAGAAGGGAGAGTTCAGTGGTGGGGCAAAGTCATTAACGAATCAACCACTGTGAAGAAATAGCCCAGTAAATTTATGTGACTTTTTCAGATGCACAACAACCAGTATGAGCAAAATGTAAACTCAAGTCAACCCTATTTTCTCTCTCATACTCCCTAGTCCACACTGACCTTGAATTCACAGATTGTTTTTTGCATCCATGAGGCCTTTGGAAAAGAGTCTAATGACACTGTTATTTTAAAATAAAGGAGTAAACTGATAGATGAAGTAAAGAGATGAATCTTGTTGATCAGGAGAAAGCAGTTTATTAGCAAAGGAAGCCTCGCACCGGACCAATTCCCTTCTGGGTAGGGAAAATAGCCCACAGGTTGTGAGCTGGGGTCTTTATAAGGGGGGTGGGGATGAGAGCTTCAGGGAGTGCAGAAGGCAGGAAGATATATATTTTTTTTTAATTAGGTGTGTGGGGGGGACACATGGGAGAGCCAGACTGTTAAAACCCGCCCCCTTTTGAGATCAAAGGGAAAGCCTGCTATGCTGGCCAATTGGTGCAGAAAAGTCTGCTTCTCTTGACTTCAAAGATCAAGGTGTTTATCAACTCTGTTCCTCAGGGGCCTGCAAAACCTGTGAGGCCCTGTTGGGGAGGGGAGCTGCTGTGGATCTAAACCCTAACATAAACTAAATGGTTCTATGGTTGATCATTAAACCTGTTTTGTCAATAGCACATACTCAATCTTTTATCAATCAATATTTTCGAGATGAACAACAGGAAATTAAATATAATTGCAAACTCTGGGTTCATCACCAATACACGTAAGGAAACAAAATCCCCTAACTAGAGCTACCAGGAATGACAAACCTGTAAGCTATCAAACTATGGTAATGGCACCTCCTATATCAACACAAAAACTCAAAGGATGATGAGCTTTGCTCAGTTTTGGCTTAGAGGACAGGTGGAGAAAACTGAGCCCCAGCATCAGACATAGGTTTGAATATGATTGCAGCATTTAGTGATCAGGTGATGTTGGGAAAAATTGCTTATTTGTTTGAGGTTCTTCATCTGCAAACTGAGAATCACAATAACTAATAAGACTATTGGAAACTTTTTAAAAATGATGTCTGTACATGCCTCATACAATAACCCTTCACAAATAGTATTACTCCAACCTTGTCCTCCCATCAGCCTTAATTGTGTCATTTGGAGCTCTCAGAAATCTATTCTCTTCTCTCTAGGAAAGGACTCAGCTACTGGAAGCCTGGGTTCATGGCATCCTTATGTCTTCCTTTATGCAAGCCAAACATCTCCAGTTCCTTCCATCATTCCTCTTATATTTTTGTTTTTAAATTCTTGGTCACTCATTCACCTTCTTCAGCAGGTGCTCCTGACACATAAGTCAGATTGGACTACAGTCACCACCAGCGGCGGCCGCTCCTTCGTTCGGGCATCAAGGCTGCTCCTCTGCTCACCCAGGGCTGAGGCCACTCTTCTGCCCACCCTGGGCTGGGGCCGCTCTTCTGCCTACCCTAGGCTGAGGCTGCTCTTCTACCCACCCAGTGCCATCTTCTGTTGTCGCTGCTTCTGCCCAGTCCCGGACCCCAGGGCTGGTGAGGAGACTGTGTCAGCAAAGCCATATTCAAACACAGGAGACTAGGTTCAGTGACACAGCTCTGGTTTATTGCAAGAAGGCACAAGCTTATATAGGGGTAGTGGTCCAATCACAGCACAACAAGTAGGATACCTTATTAGCATAACAGGTTTAGCATCCTATCACAGTACAGCAAGTAGGATACCTTATTAGCATAACAGACTTAACATCCTATCACACAATAGCAGGGTAGGATGCCTCATTAGCATACTGGGTTTCAGATTACAGAGCCTGGATTCCTGGAAACCACGTGATCCTGACTGTTGCAATATCTAAGTGTTGCAATTTTGGATTCCAAGGGTGGTGATTAGGGAGTGGTGGGCTCTAGGCATCAGTCTCATGATCTGCCAATGGGAGCAAATGTCACAAGGTGTTCCTTGTGGCTCCAGCAATTAGGCGGTTGCCTCTGGCTGCTGTATGGCTGTCAAGACTTTCACCCTAGGCTCAAGCCTTCCTCCCACATTGGACCAAGACTATCCAGACAGAATGGAGTATGGAGAACATCCTCATTCCTTCCACACACATGGATGCAGAGCTCCCAGCACTACAAGCTGGGCCCTTGTTCCCACATCTCTGCACCCAGGTAACATTGAACTTAGGATCTGCTTAAACTCTTTAAGTGTTATTCACACAATCTACATACACTACTGAGAACTCCCTCTTGTTCTCCACCCCCAAGAATTCAACTGAGGCCAAGTTAGGATAAAAGTGAGGCTGTGATGGTGGGGGGGAGGGGTTTATTGCACATTCATATGCCTTCCATCAAAGCCTCTGGGCCTCATTTTCTCCATATGCATAAGGAAGAGATTTTGTCTAGAACAAGTAGAATTCTTCCTGTCCTCATTCCAGACCTTATAGAATATGTCTTCAGTTTGTTCTCAAAAAACTAAGAATTGCAAAAGTGAATGCAAGTTTCAACATATGTCATGTACGTCCAAAACTAGAACTGTTACAGGTACTATTTCATCATGAGAGCTGGATCTAGAGATTCATCTCAACGCTGGCAAAGCTGAGGTAGGGGGAATATCACTAGTTCAAGGGCAGTCTGGGTTATACAGTGAGTCCCAGGCTATCATCGATTGCAGAATGAGACCGTGCTTCAAAATAAACAACTTCATCTTTCTTTTCCTGCAGGAGACCTCAGCTCTGCACCAATACTAGTTGCTCCAACCCCCACAGATCAGTAACCACTGACAGAGGCCACAGGAACCAGTGATAGTTCCAGGATATGCCTTAGGGGAGGGAAGAAAAAAAAGAGAGACTCTTGTCATTGCAAACCTCATAGGGATGCAGTTGGAGAGGAATACACCCAGGGGCAGAGTAAAGTTATTCATGGTAATAGATGCTTATAATCTTAGCTCTGAGAACGTTGAGGCAACCAGTAGATGCACAGCAATTGCTAGCCAGACATCCTAGCCTAATTAGCAAACTCCAGGTTAATGAAAGACCCTGCCCCCCAAAATAAGGTAGACAGCCCCATGAAAAATAATACTCAAGGTTGACCTCTAGCCTCCACATACATGTACACATAAGTGCACAAGTACACTTACCAACACATTCACCTGCAAATGTACCCACCTGTACACATACACACAAACACACAGAGCTAAAAGTAGAAAACATTAATAGAGCCTAGAATAGGAGCCTTTGCTAGTCTCATCTTCATCCCCCAGATATTCCTGACTTGCATCACTTTGTGGACCCGCATAGGGAGCATCTGGTAGTCTGAGTGACATCAATGGACCCTGTGTTGGATAAGCTATATGGTCAAGTGCTGAATAAAGAACATTATGAGAAGGTGCAGGCCAAGGCCACCAAACTAGACCAGATGCACAAGCTGTTCAGCTTCAGCAGGTCCTGGAATGAGTCCTGCAAGGATCAACTCTACCGAGCCCTGAAGGAGACCCATCCTCACCTGGTCATGGAGCTCTGGGAGGAGTGGGGTAGAAAATCTAGGAGAAGGGGATAAACTATCCCTTTTATCTTTAAGGTGAGATTTGTGTTTTTGCATTGATAATATCTAGAACAAAGTTTAATTTGTAAATTAGTAAGAACAAAAGATAAACAACACAAGTAATAAGTCAAGATGACTATATACATTCATGTATACATATATATATATATATACATGTCATGTGGATACAATGTTTCTCTCAAAATATCTTTTTGTATTCTCACATTTTCATTTAAAAGAAATATTTTATATCTTTTATAAATTCTCAGCATCAATATTCCTGTACTTTGAGGCTGAGATACTTGAGTAAAATAAGAGTTACTTGAACACAAATAATGCAATACTGTGGCAGTTGGCTGAATAATCAAGATGGCCACAGGTAACTAACAAGTAGTTACAATGTGCAGCCTGGACACACTCAACAAAGGGATGATTCATGTCCTAGGCATGACAGCACAACAGGAGACTTTATCATGACATCCAGAATAGCACAAGACTTTAAACTTGTAAACTGTTTATTTCTGGAATTTTGTTTCATATTTTGGGGGTACAGTTGATTTTAGGGAACTGAAACTTCAGAAAATGAGATTACAGCTAAGGGGAGATTACTATGTAGAGTAGTAGGTCCAATCTCTTTTTTCACTGTTCAGTGAGTGAGTGAGAGAGGTCAGAATATTTCAACCTTGCACAAATATCCCCAAAGAAAACATAGCAAAGCTAATGCACAGCTGTTAAAAAACTTGAGGCAAGAACAGCCCACACCAATGGCACTGAGGCAGAATTGAACGACAGAAAATTAAGGGGACCTGAGAAGGGAAAAGAACCCCTTTCTCCAGAACCTGGTTAAAGTCTCTCACCAACTCAAAATCAAAAATTCAAATACAATTATAATAACATTTACTGTGAAGGTTGCCAACATAAAAGTATTCCTTTCATATAGATATTTTCAAGTAAAATGTTAAAATGCTATTTTAAGGCCTGAGTCTCTATGAACTTGAATGTGGCCTTACTCCTCTGGATATTTTCCAGGACTCCCACAAATAAGATTATTAATTTTCATTTATAGTACAAACATCATAACTTCCTATGCAACCCCTGTGATCAATGCTGCCACCTTAGGAGCCTGAATCCTATCCAGTTCACCTCAGCAACCACCCTATGATCTCATTTAGCAACTTTCTTAGCAACCATTTAAAGATATAAATTTAGAACCGACCAAAATCATATACATGGATACTGTAAAGGCAATGGGGCACAGCTCTCCCTTGAGAAGCACAGGCCCACACCTGAGTGTGCTTTACCCTTTCCCTGAGTACTTCCCCAATAGCCTGCGTGCTTAAATCTTTGTTTAAAATCTCATTTTTAGGGGCTGGAGAGATGGCTCAGCAGTTAAGAGCACTGACTGCTCTTGCAGAGGACCCGGGTTTGATTCCCAGCACCCACATAGCAGCTATGAACCGTCCTTAACTCCAGTTCCAGGGGAATCTGAAGCCCTCTTCTGACCTCCGTGGCATTGCCCAACATGGGTGCACTCACATACACTCATACACATTAAAAAAAAATCTCATTTTTAGGAGCTGGAGAGATGGCTCAGCGGTTAAGAGCACTGACTACTCTTGCAGAGGACCCGCGTTTGATTCCCAGCACCACATGGCAGCTATGAACCGTCCTTAACTCCAGTTCCAGGGGAATCCTAAATCCTCTTCTGACCTCCGTGGCATTGCCCAACATGGGTGCACTCACATACACTCATACACATTAAAAAAAAAAATCTCATTTTTAGGAGCTGGAGAGATGACTCAGCAGTTACAGAGGACACTGGTTCGGTTCCTAGCACCCACATTGCAGCTCACAATCACCTGGAACTGGAGTGACCACTCCTGGCCTGTGCAGGCAACAGGCAAGCATGTGATATATATATGCAGGCAAACATTTCATATACATAAAAAAAATAAAAATAAATAGATCTTTTTTTAATGAAGTTTTTCCATTTTAAAAGTCTCTTTAATAAACTCCAAGTCTACTTCGTACTGACTTATCCTAAAATTCTTTTTTTCTGTGGCAAAGCCAAGAGTCCTAGCCTAACTCAGGCTGCTGTAGGTGACAACATGGATCTGTATCTCCATCCTGCATCTGACAACTGATAACAGCATCAATTCCAGCTGCTTCTTAAACATAAACCAGAGATAGCATCCTCTGGACCCATTATCTTCTTGCTCAGGCCACGGCTAATGTTTCATAAGTTTGGATGTTTCTGTTGACACCTTCCTTAGGTTATGAGAGACTTCCTGAAATTATACACCCAGCCCTTGGGCAAGCACTATAATTGGAGAAAAGTCTTAGACCTTAACAAGGATTTTCTTTGCTGTAAAGCTGATGTCTGGAGGCTACTTAAGCCTTTTCTCTTTCTATCATCATAGCTGCTGTAAGATAAATGACAGGTGTCCTACTGTGACTGTCTAAGCCTGTAATCCTCACTTCCCCAAAAGAGTTCAGCAGCCTGCCCAGGTGACCCATACCCTGGGAAACTGACCATCACTCTGCTGTTATTCTATGGTTCTCTTAAGGGAAGTTTACCAACTCCCTAAGCAATCAGGGGCTACAGCTGGCACATCACCTACTGTTACCAGAAACTTTGGAGAGCCCCCACATTGGGCACCATATGTTACTGGAAAAACTAGGATTCCTTATTCGGGTTCTTAGTCCTGTTAATAAAATAATTTAAAAATGGCCTCAGAAAGACGCTTGAGGATATTTTTATTAGAGTTTAAGAAAAAACAACGTTACTGAACATGGGAGTCATAGCCTGTCAAGCCAGTTTGACCTCCCATCCTTGATAACCCAATCAAAAGAGCCAAATTAACAGTGGAAAGCAGAAAAAAAGAGATTTATTCAATGTGTCCACGTAGGGGAAGTGAGACAAAGAGATCCAGTGACTCCCCCAAGTCTGTCTTTGGGGTCTTAAAATGAGGGCAAGGTTTAAATAGAAGGTAAGAGATGGGCATAACTACATAGTCTAGCCAAGATGGTCTCACTCACCATTAATCCAGCAGTATCTAGGCTTTGGTCTCATCTAGTAAGGTGGTCTGACAAGCTGTAATTCTTTTTCCTAAATTATGTACTCTTTTTGGCTGGTGACTTTTCCTTCTCCCAGCATGAGATTCCTGGGGAAATTCCCATTTCTTTGAAGTCACATTAAGTCCCATAAGTCCCATTTCTTATCTGTGGCCTAAGCAATGTTTCAATACTTTTTAATAAGCAATTTAAAAGCTAGACTTTTCTCCAAATTATACTGAATAAATATATATAATAATAAATTATATTTAGTGAAAACATTCGAATTTTTTTTTTCTTTTGTGCCTCTGCCTCCCGAATGCTGGGATTAAAGGTATGCCGCCACCACATCTGGCCTAAACACTTAAATCTTTTAAACATGAAAACTAGTGTACAAAAAGGTAGGGGGTTCTGAGTAAATAAATAATAATGGAAAAACACAGTTAATGAAAGGAAATAAGATCATCTTTACTTATACCTTCATTAAAACTAAGATCAGGCTGGGCATGGTGGCACACGCCTTTAATCCCAGCACTTGGGAGGCAGAGGGAGGCGGATCTCTGTGAGTTCAAGGACAGCCTGGTCTACATTAGTGAGTTCCAGGAAAGCTGGGGCTACAGGGAGACCCTGTCTCAAAAAGACAAAAAAAAAAAATCAGCACTATTTTACCATGTAGGAATATATCAAGAAATATTAAATATTGGAAACAGTTAAAAATATAAGATTATAAAACAGTTTAAGAAACAAAAAGGGAGATAAATATTCACTTACTTGGGGTACAAGATTGTCAGTGAGGTTAAGGTGAGTATCATTCAGCATCCTTTAACTCCACATGGATGAGTTCTCAGATGAAGTTGGCAAATGTGAATTAAGTTCTTCATTTTCTCAATTTTATAGCATAGGAGTAGGCTAGAAGTAACTGGGTAGGGCCTTTATCTGTCAGTCATAACGGAATCTTTGATGCAATGTCTTTTTTTTTGCCTCAGTTGATGAAATCATCTGGCTTTCTTTATTCTTCAAGGAAGACTCTGTAGCTAATTCTGAATTTTCAGTAATCATATTTAGAAGACCTTGTTTTCCTAAGCCATTTCTTTCATAGACATTACTAAAAATAGGCCAATACTTAAAAAACTTGTTGTAAACAGAGAATCAAGCATTAATTTTACCTCACAGTATTGAATTTTGACCATAAAAATTTAATAACCTTTATATTATAATCAACTAAGTTATAACCATATTTACTTTCTTTAAATTTAGTTTTCTCAATCTTTCTACAACATACTTTAATCTTTGAACATTATTTTTATCTATTTCTATTTTAGAACAATTTTTATCTTTCTGTACAAAGCCCTGTCTCACCCAAAAGCATTTTTTTTCTTCAAAATTTTTACCAAAAATATGCCACATCTATAACCTTTAATCTTCATTTTTTTAACTTACAGTTTTGGGGTTTTATCACTATTATCTTTATAAAATTTAGAAAACATTTTAATGTTAAATTTTAAATGAAAACCCAGGAGGCTATATCTAAACCACAGAAAACATGTAGATGGCATCTTAAATATCTAACAGTAATAAATTTAGATAAAACATATTAAAATCTTGTTTTCTTTACCAATTTAAATTAATTATTTGTTAAAGATAAAGAATTATTTGTTTAAGTCATTATAATAAGCACTTTGAAATCATTTTTGTTTAATAAAAAGCACTCACTTCTCATTAGGGTTTGAAGCATCCAGAAGAAGATAAAATTTTGGCGTTTTTTACATTATTCATTCTGAGCCACCTGATTACCTTTGTAGCAAGTATGTTAATCATTTAACAAGTATTTTACCCAAACTTTTTTCTTTAAAATTAGTAGACAAGAGATGAATAGTTATGTCAAATATATGATTATGGTGTAACACAGTAGGATTATCTATAAACTTCAAAATGTCTTTGTAAACATTAAAATGGGTATTTTTTTATAATGACCATTAAAAATATTTAGAGTAGCTCTTACACAGGCCTGGCTAAGATTTGGACCCTGAAAAACCTGTTTACTCATTTGTTAATGGTCAACACTATCCTTAAAATGCTTAAAATGTTTATGTTTATATACACATATACATACAAAACATCTAAAAGCACAGAGATAAGAAATAAATGATCTTTTTAATCACTGCAATAAAGACTTTTGCATCTCAGAGCAGAACAATTATCTGAGAGGAAAGATTCCATCCTGGATCAGGAGTAATAGCTCTTAAAAAAATTAATTTATACCCTCAAGCAATAGGAACCATATTGTAGAACCAGAATTGAGAAAAGGGTCAAGGACATACAGCTTGATCAGATTGTATAATTACATATATCTTGTCTTTTAAAAAAGTTTTTCTTTAATTGAAACTTTAAAAAAACCCTATTAATTCTCCATGAGCTTGGGTGGTCCTTCCATCTTCTGATGTCTTCCTCAATCTCTTTCTTTAAAGATTTAAAATTGTCATTGTAGAGCTTCTTAATGTCTTTGGTCAGGTTTATTCTGATATATATATGTATTGCAGCTATTGTGAAGGGGAGTGTTTCCATGTGCTCTTTCTCTGATTGCTTCTTATTGGTATATAGAAAGGCTACAGAATTTGTAGATTAATTTTGTAACCTTCCACTTTACTGAACATGTTAATAATTTCTAGGAGTCTTCTGGTAGAATTTTTGGCGTCTCTTAGATATAAAAACTTATCATCTGCAAAAGGGGATAATTTATCTCTTCTTTTCCAATTATTACTCCTTTAATTTCCTTCTCTTGTCTTATTGCTCTTGCAAGAGTTTCAAGCACTATGTTAAAGAGGAGTAGAGCTAGGGGACAGCCTTGTCTGGTTTCTGATTTTAATGGAAATGCTTCCAGTTTTTCTGCATTTAGAATGATGTTGGCTGTGGTTTTGTTATATATGGCTTTAATTATGTTGAGGTATGTTCTCTCCAGTCCAATTCCCTCTAGGACTTACTTTGAACATAAACGCATGTTGAATTTTGTCAAAGGCATTCTCTGCATCTATTGAGATGACCATGTGGTTCTTGTCTTTTAGCCCATTTATATGATTTATGACGTTTATTGACATACATATACTGAACCATCCCTGCATCTCTGGAATAAAGGTGACTTGATCATAGTGGATGATCTTTTTGCTTTGTGTCTGTATGTGGTTTGCAAGTATCTTGTTGAGAATTTTTGCATCTATGTTCATTAAGGATATGGGTCTATAATTTTCTTTTTTGGTTGTATCTTTACCTGGCTTTGGTATTAGAGTGATGCTGGCTTCATGGAAGGAATTTGAAAGTTCTCCCTCCATTTCTATCTTTTTGAATAAATTAAGTGGTATTGGATGTAGATCTTCTTCAAATGTTTGATAGAATTCTGCTGTAAATTAATCTAGTCCTAGGCTTTTTTTAGTCAGGCACTTTGTATTACTGTTTCAATTTCCCTATGTGTTATGGGTCTGTTAAAGCTGTTAATCTCTTCTTGGTTTAGTTTTGGTGGTTCCCATGCCTTTAAATACCTGTCCATTTACTTTAGGTTTTCAAATTTAGTAGCATATAGGTCTTTCAAGTATTCCCTTATAATGTTCTGGATCTTTTTTGGTGTCTGTTGTGATGTTTCCCCATTCATCTCTGATTTTGTTGATTTGGAGGTGCTCTTTCTTTCTTTTGGTTAACTGGGCAAGAAGTCTGTCAATCTTGTTCATCTTTTCAAAGAACCAGCTCTTGGATTCATTGATTCTTTGTATTGTTTTCTTTGTTTCTATTTCATTAATTTCTGCTCTGATTTTTGTTATTTCTTCTTGTCTGCTGGGTTTGGGTTTCATTTGTTGCTGCTTTTCAAGTGTCTTGAGTTGCAACATTAAGTCATTTATTTTTGGTCTTTTCGATTTTTTAATGTAGGCTCTTAGAGCTATAAACTTCCCTCTAAGGACAGCTTTCAGAATGTCCCAGAAGTTTTGTTGTATTTTATTGTCCTTTTCATTTAGTTCCAGGAATACTTTTATTTCTTTCCTAATTTCTCTTTTGACCCATTCATTATTCAATAGTGTGTTGTTTAATCTCCATGTGTTCATGTGATTACTAGGGCTTCTTCTGGTGTTTATTTTAAGCTTTGTTGCATTGCGATCTGATAGAATACATGGAATTATTTCAATCATTTTGTATTTGTTAAGATTTGTTTTGTGTCCCAGTATATGGTCGAATTTGGAGAAGGTTCCATGGGGCACTGAATAGAAAGTATATCCTTTTGGTGCCTGGGTGGAATACTAGGTAGATCTCTGTTAGGTCCATTTGATATATGGTATTGTTTAATTCAGATGTCTCTCTGATAACTCTCTGTCCTGTTGACCTGTCTAATGGAGACAGTGGGGTATTGAAGTCCCCTACTATTAATGAGTTGGGATTAATCTGGGTCTTAAAGTCCTGTAGTACTGTTTTTATGAAGTTGGGTGCACCAGAGTTTGGTGAACATATGTTCATGATTGTAATATCTTCTTGGCTTATTGTTCCTTTTATCAGAATGAAGTGGCCCTTTTTGTCTCATCTGATTAGTTGTAGTTTAAGTCTATTTCATCAGATATTAGAATTGCAATGCCTATTTTTTTCTTAGTACCATTTGCTTGGTGTATTTTTT
>NW_008357929.1:10572614-10576905 GCF_000622305.1 Nannospalax galili | reverse complement strand
TTTGTTTCTTAATCCATTCAACTAGTCTGTGTCTTTTGACTGGGGAGGTCAGTCCATTGATATTTAAACTTATTAATGAAAGATGTGTATTGAATCCTGTCCTTTTTATTTCTATTCACATTCTTGATATAGCTGAGCATTTCCACAGTTATACCTTCATTGAATTTCTTTCCACAACCCCTTGGGTATAGTCATTCCCTTCTTCAGCTCTTTGCATTGTTTCAAGAACTCTATGAGGCTGGTTTTGTGGACATTAATTCTTTCAGCCTACTTATACCATGGAAGATTTTTCTTTCCCCTTTGACTATAATAGACAATTTGGCTGGTGGGTTGGCATTAAATTTAAAACTGGGAATACTTTAGTCCAGGCACTTTTGGCTTTCATAGTTTGCACTGAAAAGTCAACTGTAATCCTGATGAGTTTTCCTTTATATGTGACTTGTTGTTTTTCTTTTGCAGCTTTCAATATTGTCTCTTTGTTCTGTACATTTAGTATTTTTACTATGATAAGCTGTGGAGAGTTTGTTTTCTGGTTCTGTTTATTTGGTTTTCTATATGCTTCTTGTATTTGTATGGTCATGTCTTTCTTTAATTTCAGGAAATTTTCTTCTGTGATTCTGTTGAAGATCTGGTCCACACTATTATTTTGAGATTCTTCTCCTTCCTGTATGCCTATGATTTGTAAGTTTGGTCTTTTTATGGTGTCACACAGTTCCTGCATAGTCCATTCTTGTGATTTCTTAAATTTTTCGTAATCTTTGCTTGAGTGGTCCAATTCGTGTCCTCTGTTTGAGTGTTCTACTTCATCCACTTTATCTTCCGTTTTCCATTTCATTCATCCTATTGGTGAGGCTTTCTCCTGTCGCTTCTAACTGGCTTACTGTGTGTTCAACTTCCTTCTTCATTTCAGCCTGTATATTCATCAATATTTCTGTTTTCTGAATGAATTCAGAAGTTTATCCCTATCTTCCTTTAGTTCTTTGATTTCTTTGTTTGTGTGCTCTTTAAATTCACTGAATTCTTTTATCATGTTTATAATTGTTCTTTTGAGTTCCGTGTCCTGTGTTATCTCTAGGGGGTTCTCATTGTACTCCTCTAGAGGGCTATTGGTATTTGGTGGGGATATGTTATTTTGGTTTTTCATGTTATTATTTTTTCTCTGTGACTTTGACATGTGAATTTATTTTGTAGTTTCTGATTCTTGTGTGAGACTCAAGCCTTCAAGTTTAGGTCTGCTTCTTTGTATAACTTTATGTGCCTCTGTTGTTTACTTGTTCGTCATGAAAAGCTTGTTGGTCTAGGCTTCCAGTTCTCTCTTTTGATTTTATATTGGAGTGGCCAGATTGCTTTTGTCTTCAGGAGTTCCCACAGAGGCCAAAATCAGATGAAGATCAGATGCTCTCAAGCTTTCGCCTAAGGTCTGAATCCCTCCAGGAAAGATGTTGTCCTCAGGAATTTGGGCACTGGACTGGCCTAGGAGCAGGGCCCAGGAAAGATGCTGGTCTCAGGCAGCTGGTGGCCATGCCACCCAGGGATACAAATGGAGGTGGGAATGGGAAGAGGCCCCCAAGGGCTCCTGGGGACTGCAGGGAGGAATTGGGTTGGTCTGGATGCAAAGGGTCAGGAAGTAGTGGTGGCTCTGAGTTGAGAGGTCAGCCCCAGTGCCTGGGCTGCCAAGACAAGAAATGGGCCAGTACCCAGGCTAGGAGGAGAGATGGGGGTAGGGGAGCTTGGAGGGTGAATGATGCTGGGGGAGTAAAGGCCTAGTGGACGCTGCTAGACTTACCTAGGAAAGAGGATAGTGAGTTGCAGCAGCCCAGGGAAACAGAGGGAGGTGAGGGCAGGACCAGGCTCAGAAGGCTCCTGGAGACCTCGAGAAGGAACTGGGTTGGTGTGGATACAAAGGACCAGTAAACAGTATTGGTTCCAGGGCAAGAGGTCAGCCCCTGTGTCTCGGGTGCCAAGACAAGAAATGGGCCAGTGCCTATGCTAGGAGGAGAGATGGGGCAGGTGAGATGAGAGGATGAATGAAGCTGGGGGAGTCAAGGCAATTGGGTGCCCCTGGACTTACCCAGAAAAGAGGCTGCTGGGTTGTGCAGCCCAGGGAAGCAGAGGGAGGTGAGGGCAGGTGTTGGGGAACCTGGTCGTTAAGGTCATAGCCCACCATGTCCAGAAAGCTCTATGAGCTTGGCTCAAAATAGAGGACTCCCTTTCTCAGCAGGGGCTTCCTACTCTCTTCCTGACCTTATTTGGAAAGTGTCTCCAAGCACAGATGCCTGACCTTATTTGGAACATGACCTTTGACATAGTTTTCCCTTATGATAATTAGGCATTGCACTACAGCCAGTCAATCCCACCTCCCCTTTCTACATGATAGGGTCCTCCTGCCACATGCAAATAAAGCAGACTATGAACACCTATCAGGTAAAGCTTTGGCTGCCATCCTCACCCTATATCTTCCCTCCAACCCCCTTGAGAAAATGAGCTGTCTCACTGAAGCTGACTCCCGGAAGTTGTTTCCATTGTACTCATGGCCGTCCTGACCCCGTTCATCACTCTGCTCCCTTTGTTCTCATGGATCAGTGGCCAATGACACATGAGGGAAGAGAGACCCACAGCTGGTGCCAAAGTGGGGCTCCTGGACAGTGCGGGGTTTGTGAGTACCCCCTCCATGAGGGTAGCGGCATTTTTGCCTTGGCCATCCTGCTCTGAGGATCAGCGTTCTCTCCTTTCCCCCTTTTACTTTTGGTCTGTGCCTTCATGTGGGACCATTCAAGACAAAAGGATAATTGAAGCTTTCTGAACAGGGCCACTCCTTGATGTTAGCAGAAGGCTCCTAGTCCTCTGAACGGACCCTTGACTGCCCACCGGGTGTCAGCAAAGACCTCCTGTCTACATGTCTCTCTACTGCAAAACCCAGTTACACAATGACCTGTTAAAAGCTTTAAGAGCAGTCGCAGTTCTCTAAAATTTGTGGTCAGGCTTGCACACTGGACTAGTTAGAAATCCCCCATAACCTCCAGGTCTCTGGAATGTTCCACTAGGTCTCGGCATTTCACCCCCCTTTCCTTTCCTATCATGGGCAACACCCCTAAAAACTTGAGGGATCCCCAAAATTCTAATAGCTTATTTATTTGATGGTCATGCAGAGATTTCCAAGTGCACACTGAATTTGGCTCTTAAGGGAGCAGGTAAACTTCCTTATCCATTTTGTTATCTTGCCTCAGGGCATTCAGGCTTAGGCTGAAGCAGCTGGGTGGCTTTGGTGGAGCATTTAAAGAATTTAGGGTGGCATGTCCCATAAACAAACAGAAAAAAAGATTTTAAAAGCCATTTTTTTCCCATAAACTTTTTCTCAGGCAGAGGGGCTTGAAATTTTGATGTTAGGCCCTATTGGGCACCAAACAAGCAGTGCTCAGCCCATGCCGTCCTGAAGTGGCTGCTTTCCTAACTAGATCTAAGCATTTTAAATTTTAGTGTATGTAAAAAGTCATCACAGGACATGCCCAGGCAAGACATGCTTTCAGAGCAACAGCCCAGTGATTTATGTGCTGGACATAGCACCCTTTTCCTTCTGCTGCCTTCACAAGTGTCATAGCTTATATCTAGAAATAAAAAGATCCATAAAACTTTACTTGGCATTACAGCTACTAGGGTTGGTGAGAGACAAATTCTTTTGCTTTGCTTTTCTATTTGGGGCCCATGTATATATTTACATCTAAAGGTACTTTCAAGTCTAACTTAGCTGGGGTGCTTTGTAAAAGTAAGAATGGTTGCTATCTACATTTAATCTGTGAGACATGTGAACCCCACAGGGCTTGTATCCTGATGGGGAATGGGATTGTTTAATCATGGGACTGTGCTCGCTAACATGGTGCTTGCTAACATGACCACGTAGCCTGGTCACCATCGTGGCTGCTGACTTCACCAAGAGGGAGGCAAGCATGTGGCCTGGTTTCCATCTTGGTCAATGACATCATTGATATGGGTACAGTCACATGGCTTGATTGCCATCTTGGACAGTGACTTTTCAAAATGACAGTGACTTGTGAGACCTTGCTGCCATCTTAATCCAACCACATGGCATGATTCAAAATGACAATACCCACAAAACTTATTGGTCAATTTATTTTTGTTTTGGATTCTTGATGGGATCATATAAAGGCAATATATTTTTACTGCAGACTAAGGAAGTAATGCCAGATCTCCACAATGGGAGTCTAGATTTTTTCCCTGTTTCTAAAGGGGATTACTTTGAGTTTTAACTTCTTGTATATTTACTGGTTTTTAA
>NW_008357929.1:10544546-10572580 GCF_000622305.1 Nannospalax galili | reverse complement strand
AAAATGTTTACAGATTTAAAAATAATTTAAAAATTATTTTTAGGTTTTAACATTTTTTATATAACATCTTTACCTAATAGTTTTAAAGGAATTATTTGGATTTTAACATCTTTTTATATGGTATTTGCTGATTTCTAAAAGTAACTATTTTAAATCCTTACTGTTTTGCATGAAATATTTGTCAGTTTCTAAAGAGACCTTAAAGTTCTTCCAGCCATATGCCTTCAAGACTATCCAGGTACAAAGGGAGCTGATACCTTGTGATAGCTAGACCTGAAAAGCTCATGGGGATTCACTGTACTCCAGGGCCAAACCTTACAAGAGACAAGCTACAGCAACACATAATTGCAACAATGGGAGAAAAAGGGGGATAGCCTACTTGGGTGGGAGGCTTAAGGCTCCACTGGTCTTAATCCCTCCCCTTTCTATATTGTGATTCTAAGCCTGTTTTTCTCTGAAATAGAATATTTCCCTCTCTGATGCTCAATTGCTGTATGCTTGCTTATGTTCCTGCCCCATCATTCCCTGAGTGCTTTCTAGTTATAATGTCAGGGTAATATTAATTATATTGGTAAATTGTCACATGCTGTTTGAGCTCACTGAGATGCTGACTCTGGAGATGGGATTGGCCCTCCCACTTCAAACTCAAGCCTAATATCTCAAGATGTGTTCTCCAAGACTTTTCCAGGTTCAGGCTGGCCCCCTGACCCTGTGACAAGAAAAGGAGAACAACAAAACAGCCTAAGAGTAAAGGCACTGTACAGTTGAAAACAACTAAGGTGTAAAATAATTTCAACAGAGGGAATTACTGTCTATAGCAAAAGTAGTTAATGAGATTCTCTATTTGGTCACAATACTGAGTAAAGTTGCTAATTGTCAAAACAACAAAAGGAGAGAACAGTTAGAAAGACAGCTCAGCAGTTAAGAGTAGGTATTGCTCTTACAGAAGACCTGAGTTTGGTTCCCAGCACCTGCTTAGGGAGGCTCACAGCAGCCTATAACTCAGATCTACAGGATATGACACACTCTCTGGCCTCTGAGGGCACTGCACTCACATGTATATATCCACACATATACATATGCATAAACATAATTAATCAATTTGATAATGTGTAACTATGTACCAGTTGCTTCTTTCTACCCAAAGCAAGGTTTTGGTAGACCACTCTCTAAACTATAAAAGGTAAAAAATATTTTTAACTGTTTTGTGTTTTCTATAAGGTTTACCTTGAAACTTATAAAGCACAGTGTGTACATGGATAATATTAACTTATTACATTATCTTATGTATATAATTTAGATTCCATGTTCTTTTAATAAGATGATGCTAAACACTATTTCCTTCTGAGTCAAACAACTACCATCTTCATGATTTCATCTGTGTCCCCTAGCAAAAGATCATCACAATTGGATTTGTTGAATTGAGTATCATATTCTTTATTAAAGGAGGACAGGTAACCAGGGTCATTAGACCCTCATCTGAGTATCCAACTGCTCTTCCCAGCCAATTGTACGTAGTTTGACCCTAATCACATATGGTCTCCTGGGTTTGGGGAGGACTAAAGTATACTATCTGGGGAAGACTAGAAAATAAAAAAAGGCTTGATCCATGCTGGGTTAAGGCTTTCCAGTGTGCATACTCTCAGGTCACTCATACACCTCAGCAACCCCTCAGTCATCTCTGTAACTAAGCTCAATAAATGTATTGGTTCCCCAGAAAAACTTTAATGTAATCAAACCTTTGTTTGACACTAGAACCTTAGAAGGGGATAAACATTGCTTAGTATCCCAAGGAAAAGAATTCTCACAACAGATGGAAAATTTATTTGTTAATGTTATTGTGTCTCATGGTTATTAAGAAAGAAAATGGAAAGTTAAAAGATGTTAGAAGGATATGAGAATGGAGACATTGTTAAAGAAGTATTCATGTATGAAAATTATGATGACTGGATATTTCCAGAATTGACGGAAAAAGAAAAAACCTAAGCAAGTGATGAAGGTCTGTGTAGGGTTGTTACGATATAACAAGGATGAGACAAAGAATATATAAGTAACCTTAAAATTTCTAATGTCATAGTTTAGTCAACTAGTTTAAGGATGTCTCATCAAGGTTTATTTAAAACTGTTTGGTTTTTGTCCAAGTTTTATCTACATGGCACATGGTAATTAAAAGTACCAGATTGGGCCAGGTGTGGTGGAACACATCTTTAATCCTAGCACTTGGGAGGCAGAGGCAGGAGGATCTTAGCAAGTTTGAGGCCAGCCTTGTCTACATAGCGAGTTCCAGGCCAGCCTGGTCTACATAGCAAGTTCCAGGCTAGCTGGGGCTACAGGGAGACCCTGTCTCAAAAAGACCAAAAAAAAAAAAGGACCAGATTAGTGTAACCAACCTTTGGGTGTTTAATAACCAGACTTTGAAGCCTATACTAATCTGGTCAGAGGGACTGAAAGGGACAATTTTTTGTTCCTTGCCCTCCAACTCCAAAGTCGACTAGTTCCAGGGAACTATGGAGCATCTCTCAAAATATCCTGTAACTAGAGTGAGTCACCTGTCCTCTTGTTCAGGGAGGCCTTGGAGACCCCAGAATATGGACTTGAATCAGTGTCCAGTCTGCAAAGAGTAGGGTCAACACAGAGGAAACATTTCCTCCATGCTTCCAAGCAAAGCCCAGGTCAAGCAGGATCTCTTGACTTATCTTCACATAGATGGAACTGGTAAAAGAAAAGCCTGAAGAGCCAGGGGCTCCCCCCAAAAGCCCATGTAACCCCTGAGGAACAGATCCTCAATTTACCTTAAAAGTAAAAATAAATTGGTTTATTTGGGCAAACTTATGGTCTTAAAAACCCAAAAGGAAAGTAAAACCAAAGATTAAAGTCATCAGTATATTTTGTTAAGAGTTCAAGGGATTACACATCCCAGACATTAAACATAAGTTCTTATAAGATGTTATTTAGACATTGTCTCTCACTGATTATTTTGTTCCTAATAGGACAGGTATAGGACTTTAAATCTTGGTCTGTAATACTGTAGTGCCCACCTACAGCTGAGGGAGACAACCCATTATTGTTCTAAAACGATGGCTTCATTTGTTTTCTCTCCCTATCTAGAGGCCATTTAAGAAGGAGCTGATTCTAGCCACTCCAAAAGTTATCAAAGTGCCTGACAACAAATCCTGAGTTCATCAATCATCAGTCCAGCCTTGGCAGGCAAAAGAAAAATGAGGAACCCATTAGATGGATGTTTTTGGAAGCCCTCATCAAGAAATTCCAATGGACTTTAATTCGGATACTTGAAATTTGCCCTGTTCTGACCTTTTTCTGGTTCCCTACCTAGAAATTGTAATACAAACTACTCTTGCCTTTACTTTTCCTTCACATCTCCTAGGCACAAGTCAAGGACCTTCTTTTCTCCCTATAGTTAAGAGTTATGCAATTTGGGAGTCTTTTAGATAGACCCACTGAAGGGGGTACCCCAATTGCCTCACCTGGTTCCTGTTCAGCATGGAAGAAGCCAGAGTGGTCTGGGTCCTGATTCCCTATTGGCAATTTGGGTAACCTCTTCAGAGGGTGGTGTAATAAGAACAGGATATAGAAATTGGCTAGACAGCTAGGGTAAAAAGACCCCAAAGAAAAGTAGCCAGTTTCTTTCTTGGCTAAAAGTCAAAATGTCCTTGGGCCTTTTAGCAAAGTACTCTGTCCCAAAGGCAAAAATGTTAAAAATATTTGGGAGCTCTTATCCCTAAAAGATATTAGGGTTACCTCTTCAGAGGGGGAATGTTAGAATATCAATAAGCCCCATAAATTTAACTGGTCTAGACTATAAAATTGTCTAGTCTATCTGTTGGAGGACCTGCTTTTCCAGTCTCATTGGTCAATTACCTGGTGATGTGTTATTTTGATGCTTGCTCCCTGCTTTATACAATTTCTTCAACGACAAATTGCCACCATTGCTAAAATTACTACCAATCAGGTCATGGTTCATTATCAGACCTTGGATTCCCCAGATATAGATGAACTGGCTCTTAAAGCTTGTGATGACACCTCTCCATTATAAAACAAAATAGGGGGAGATATTGGGGGACCCTGCCATTAAGGTCATAGTCCACCATGTCCTGACAGCTCTACGAGCTTGGCTCAAAAATGGAGGACTCCCTTTCTCAGCAGAGGCTTCCTACTCTCTTCCTGACCTTATTTGGAAAGTGTCTCCAAGCACAGATGCCTGACCTTATTTAGAACATAACCTTTGACATAGTTCCCTGCAAATGCGGCCCCTGGTTTTCCCTTATGATAATTAGGCATTGCACTACAGCCAGTCAATCCCACCTCCCCTTTCTACATGATAGGGTCCTCCTGCCACATGCAAATAAAGCAGACTATGAACACCTATCAGGTAAAGCTTTGGCTGCCATCCTCACCCTATATCTTCCCTCCAAGCCCCCTGAATAAATGAGATGTCTCACTGAAGCTGACTCCCAGAAATTCTTTCTGTCATACTCATGGCTGCCCTGACCCCATTCATCATTTCTGCTCCCTTTGTTCTCTTGGATCAGTGGCCAATGACCCACCAGGGAAGAGAGACCCACAGGCGGGACCTCATTTTTTTTTCAAATATCCCCCTTCTTCATCTTCCTTGAGCACTGCCATGGTTCACATAACATATCTGATCCTATTGCAATGCCCCACTCTTCCCAAATATTCTGTGGAGAATAGCTTTCTGGTTTTTAATTTAGGTTTGTACTCTGCAAATTCATGGAGATTATATGCAAACCATAATAAGGAACCCTGTGTTCTGATATGTCCTTTAATTCACAGTGTAAGATAAATTAGAAGGAGGAGGAAGGGGGGTACTGGTAAAGAAGCAACAATGTCAGAATTGTTAACAAACAATTAGAATTAATAGTGTTCGGTGAACCTTTCCGTTTAAGCCTGAAATCATCAATGGGGGGGGGCAGGGATGAGGATGAATTGTCAAACTCCTGAGACTGTCTTTTTGCGTCCATGGCACTACCCAAATACATGAAGGGAATAGAGATGCTTCAGCATGAACCATCCTTAAAGGAAGTTGATTTGTGGCTTATGCCAGGAATTATGTGGACATGGGAGAAACTTGTTCTTTCTATGGAGATACGAAGCCAGAAGGATACAAAGTGCAAGTGACTGAAGAATGACAGGGGTGAGGAATAAATGGTCCATGTCACCTGGGGGTCAGATGAGCCTCAGAGACTGTTTCCAGGATAGGAGGCACCCAGAGGGTCCTGGCCCTATGGTCTTTGAGAATAGTGGCAGCAGCCACTATCGGTGACTTCCTGCTGTAGCACTTTCTTATTCCTGACCCATCAGGAGAGTCCGGTTCCATCACATCTCATATTGTGGTCTTAACTGTGTCATGGACACCGGGGGATGACATTTCAGGAATGAACAGGAACAGAACAGAAACCCTAGAGCTGGGGAGCCAGGGAAGTGCATAGCACCCGCATTCTCAGAACAGTAATGGCATCCATGTCTAATAACAAGGCAACAGGTCCACATGGCCAGTGGGGAAACTGAGCACTGACTCCAGATTCCACGTAGGACCATTCCTGAACACTCAGAAGTGGCTGGGAGGCACTAAGGGGTGGAAGGAATAATTTTCCCCTTCACGGAATAATGCACTTACATTTCCCAGAAGCCCCTTTCCCAGAACAGTGGCCTACAGATCTTCATTGCTAGGCCAGCCCAAATTTTTAATTCTAACATAAAAAGTATAACTTTTCCTTTTCCTTAAGCCTGAGCATGCTTGCCTGGCACCCTGGGGTTTCACACTGTTTCTGCTTGTTGACCTCCATGCCTAACTTAAAAGATACGACTTTCTTTCCTCCAGCTCCCTCCTTCAGGCAGCCTGCCTCCCCTGTGGTTTTTCCCTCATACTGTAAATTATCTCCAAGCTTTCTTCTGAGTCTGGTTTCCAAATATTTTTACTAATGAGACTAAAAACCATAAACAAGAACCCAGTTTCCCTGGTAACAGGTGAAATTTCTTGAGACCCCATTCTGTCTATACCAGAGATTTTCTCCAAGAGTGATGGATTTTCCTTATTAGTTACTGTCTAATAAAGAACCACAACACAGAGAAAATTGAAAGTTTGTACTGTGTTCCTAAAAAGCCCCAATGAGGGAACCATATTAGTCCAAGAACCTACTGACAAATTATACATACCAGATCAAGAAATAATATTTCTAGTCAAGGTTCATCTGAGAATATTTGCTTTTTTACCCAAGCCTTATCTACATAGCACGTGATAATTAAAAGTACCAGACTAGTGGAACTAACTTTATTGGATGTTTAACAGACATACTTTGAGGCCTATACTAATTTGGTCAGAAGGACATAAAGGACAGTTTTTGCTCCTTGCATTCCTAGGTCAGCTAGTTCCAGGGGACTATGAGCATCTCCCAAAATGTCCTGTAATTGTGGTAGGTCGCCTGTCTTCTTGATCAAGGAGACCAAGGAGACCCCATGAGATGGACATGAACCAGTGTCCAGTCTACAAAGAGAAGGGTCAACACAGAGGAATCATTTCCTCCATGCTTCCGAGAAAAGCCAGCCATGGTTGCGTAGGACCTTTGACTTATCTTCACAAAGGCAGAACTGGTAAAAGTAAGGAGCCAGGGTCTCCTCCCAAGCCCATGTGACCACTGAGGAGGAACAGATCCTCAAACGACCTTAACAGTAAAAATAAATCGGTTTTATCTGGACCAACTGTATGGCCTTAAACACCCAAAAGGAAAGTATAACGAAAGATTAAATGGGCCAGCATAATTTCAGAAGAGTCCATATGTATAGCTAAAGGCTACATAACAAGCCATAATGTCAGGCAGGGTGAACAGCAGACCCCAATCTTATCCAAAGGAATATTGACAACTCATTGCTGCTAGATGAGGAACAGCTGACCCTCCTAAAACAAAGACCTCTAGATAGGCTGACTAGATTCACCAGATGGACAAGTAGTGGGGAATGGCTGGGGGTGCCGACAACACAGCGGACAGTAGTAGGGATAACAGAGTATAAGGGCTCTAGTCGGAGGAGGGAGGCTATGGGAGGGTGCCATCTGAGAAGTGGGTGTATAGTTGAATAAGATGGCTTTGGATGTTCTGTGTGACACACACACACAGAAAAAAATCAACAAATTTTTTTAAAAGTATTATATTTGAGGAGGAAGCATTAAAGTTTACATCATGTTAATTAGCAGAGGTGATGAACATTGCCATTGAAATCTATCCGATGACTTTATGGATATACACAGGCACCAAAGATCTGAATGCAAATGATTATGACTAGTAACAATCAGATGCATACAGATTAGAGACACATGTACCAACACCTCATTGTTAGTAGCAAAAACAATGAGTCTTTCTGTAAGAAACAGCATATTTTAGAATGAAATGGAGATCTCTTTTGAAGTAAAGTCATTCAATTTTATGTCTTACAGGGCTTATACTGAGTTCAATATTGTATAACTATTGATTCAACTGGACTTGGGTTTGATTCCCAGCACCCACATTGTGGCTAACAACTGTCTATAACTCCAGTTCTGGGGGAATTCGATGCCTCTTCCAACCTCTGTGGGACTGCATGACACGGATGTACTTACATACATGCAGGCAATACACTCATACATATAAAATAAAAATAATTTAAAAAACTCATTCAAGTTTATGTCTTATAGGGCTTATACTGAGTTCATGAACCAGTGTCCGTATTGATTCAACAGCGAACCTAGAAATTTTATAGCCACTTTTGAAGGAGCTGTGTCTTTGCTCTGGAAGCTGCTATTGGGCATGTTAAAGCTGTAATGATATGCTTCTTCTAAAAAAAAAATGCTAAAAAGTGCAGGAAACAGCATATCTTGAAATGGAGATCTTCTTTAAAGGGTAAAAACTCATTCAATTTTATATCTTAAAGTGTTTATACTGAGTTCAATATTGTATAACTGTGTTAATTCAACTGTGAACCTAAAAATTTATAGCCACTTTTGAAAGAGATGTATTCTTGCTCTGGAATGTGTTACTGAATAAGTTAAACTTGTAATGAAATGCATCTTCTAATCATGTGGTTATTAAATTTTTAAAAAATTTTTAAAAATAATTCTTCATAAAAATTTGCTCCTTAATAATTAGTAGATGTGAAAAACATTACCATTGAAATCCACCTGATGACTTTATATCCATGCTCAGTTGCCAAGGAGCTCAGAAAGTAACTGACTGTGACTAGTAATAATCAGATATATAGAGATTAGAAATGCATGTACAAACATCTTGGTGTCAATTGCATTAAAAACGAATTTTTGTGTATGAAACTGTGTATTTATATAATGAAATGGAGATGTTTTTTAAAGGTTAAAACCTCATTTAATTTTATGTCTTAAAGGGTTTATACTGAGTACAATATTGTATAACTGTATTAATTCAATTGTAAACCTAAAAATTTACAGCCAATCTTGAAAGAGATGCATCTTAGCTCTGGAAATTGTTATTGAATATGTCAATGCTGCTAAAGCCCCAAAGAGAGGCAGCTAAGACCTAAAGTACCAGAAGCAGGGGTCACTTTCAAACAGTATCCCTCTAAGAGAACACTGGTGGGTTCTTTTTTAAAAAAAAAAGATTTTCTTATTTTTTAATTTTATGTGTATGAGTATTTGCCCACATACATGTATGTGGACCAGGTACATGCCTGTTGTCTGTGGAGGACAGATGATGGCATGGGATTCCCTAAACTGGACCTACAGGTAATTGTGAGCCACCATGTAAGTGCTGGAAACCATACCTGATCCTCAACAAGAACAGCAAGTACTTTTAGGTCCTGAGCCAGCTCTCCAGCCCCTAATGGCTTTTTTATTAGGAGATTTCAATGCACAGAAAGTACTTGTAAGTCATTTAGTGGCCACATTGACTACCTGATTGGAAGGGCTTTTTTTTCTTTCTAGAATTTATTCTTTTAGTAGAAATTAAACATCAAATGCATTAATCAGTACTTCCACAGTTAGAAAAACAATCAGAAATTACCACCAGGTTCAAGACTTCAGAAGAAAGAGGAAACAGGAAATGACAGCTGAATGAGAACAGCAATGATTTTACAATTATTATACCACAGTACATGCCACAGTTTTGCCTCCAAACTGTTTCTTGAGGATGCATACATGTTTGGTTATATTTAAAGACATACACACACACGTTTTGCATTATAATAGTTTCTTGAATCAGAAATAGGATTTCTAAATTCTATAACCAAGTTACAGGTAATTCTAGAAATTAATGGTGCCAAAGTAGCAACTTGTAATTATGGAAAGTACAGGCGAAGTATCACCTTAAGAGCTACAAACCATTATTTCTTCCCATTCTGCAAACTTCTGGGGGTGTGTGTGTATGCACATGTGTGCGCATTACCATTTCTACCCCAACTGGAGACACTAGCCCTCAACTAAGGATCATTTTGTGCTGAGTAAGACACTTGGACTGACTGAAATCATTTTTCCTTGATTTTTAATTTTTATTTATTTTTCATGTGCTGAAGAGACAGCAAATGTTAATATAAACATTTACTTGAGTACTCTTAATTTCTTAAGTTTTCATGGATGTATATATTGTATGTTGACCATACTCAGCTAAACAATGAGTTGTATAGTCTTTTTGTTTTGTTAGTACAGCCTAGATTATTTAGATGCTTAAGTTCCAGCTGATAAACCAACATGACCAATTCTTTGTAAATGTCTAAAGCAAGAGTTGAGAAATTTTATGACTAATTTGGTCTCAAAACCAAAACACGGTGGTCTGCTGAAGTAGAGGTGGGGATTACAGCTAACGTGGATTGTCATTTCCCCACACCACTAAGTTCACACATGTATATATCAGCTCAGGTTTCTACAGCAAACGTTGCTTTAGTAAACAGACAGATGCAACATGAACACATGCATTTGGTGTAGGCCATGCCCTGAGTGAGGGGATGACCTTGGGCAAGTCTCTGGCATTCATGGGCCTGCATCATCAATCTGAGCTCCCCACAGCACAATCATCTTGGATCACCACTGGATAACCATCCCAGAGACTGTACCCCATAAAAGCTGCTGTGTTCTCAATCTTACAGGCAACGCCCTCATCAATTCTTAACATTATAGCAATCAATTAAACTCATTTTCTAATTTTGATATTTTAAGCATAACTACAGGACCTAATTTAAAGATGAAGGATGTGCAGTGAATTCTATAGGGATAATGACAGGTGCTGATTTACCTTGACATATGGAAGAAATTATTTCCCCCAACAATATTCACCATGAAAATGGTTTTAACTGGTTTATAAAGAAACAATCCAAATATTCACTAGCAGAGACCTGATTAAATAATGATAGAACCCTAGTTTGCTTTCAATTGTTATAGAACACTGACCACACCAACTTGGGAAGAAAGGGTTTATTTGGCTTACAGTTCATAGTACATCATCAAGAGAAGCCAAGGCAGGAACTCAGGGCAGGAACCTGGATGCAGGCCTGCTAAGCACAGACCATGGAGGAACGCTGTTTACTGGCTTGCTTCACTGGCCCATTTTCAGCCTGCTTTCTTATATAACACAGGACTACATTCCCAGGGGCCGCACAGTCCACAGTGGACTGGGCCCTCCCACATTACTCAAATAATACCCCAAAGACATGGCCACAGGCCAATCCAATGGAGGAAATTCCTCAGCTGAGGCTCCCTGCAGCCAAGCATGTCAAGTTGACAACTGAAGCTATCCAGCACAGATAGGATACTGGAACTATTTGGAATTACACATAAGCTTAATTACATGAAAAAATAAGGGGAAAAAACTAAATATTAGGTTTAATTGCTTAGTTATGAAAGCTACTGTTACTTTTCCATTATTTGTGAATTTTGCACCCACAACTTAACAGATCCAAAATATTCAGGAAAAATTCCACCTGTTCTAAACATTTTTTCCTCCTGCCATTAGTCCCTAAACAATGTTTTTATAGTGCTAGCATCGTACTGGCAGGGTAACTAATTCAGAGATGATCGAAAGCATACAGGAATATGTACAGAGGCTACATGGCAAACATTATGTCACAATGCCATTTTCTATAAGGAACTTCACCATGTGAAGATTTCAGTATCCAAGGGAGTTATTGGCACAAACCCCCATTGATACTAAGGTATGCATGTTCACAGAAAAAGGAACAAGAACGACAATTGTTATTCCCAAATTGTACCTTATCCCAATATTTCCAAAACCCAACTAAAAGAATAAATGGAGGAGTGGTCAGGATTGCAGTGAATGGACTAGGTACAGGGACGCTCTCAACCGTGTCAGGCTATTTTTAGCTCTATAAATGCCACACAAAACTTTGTCAGTTCCTGGATTTGGGACAGTTTTCTTGTGTGTTTCTTGTACTTTTCCGAGTTTCTACAGCAATTATCTAACATTTTTATGAACAGAGCTGCTGAGAAAATCAAAGCTACACCAGCTTAAACTCAGAAAAAGGCCTTTATGTTTCATCCACGGCACATTATTTAGGTCATGTTATTCTAGTTTGCAGGTAAACAAGTAGCTTTTTTTCCTTCTTTTTTTTTTTTTAACAAATTTGCAATGAAAGTACGTCTAACAAAGCATGAGCTAAAGGTAGACACAATCTCCTTTTGGGTCTGTTTTCTTCTAGATGTGTGACAGGAAGTTGTCCAAGGGTACCTGAGGGCTCAAGCTGAGATAACAGTTTGCAGCACCTTGACCAAGGATGTTGCCTTTGTAAAGTACGCCACTTTCATGAGGAGGCCAAGGCAGTTTGGATACCAACAGAACTTATTAGGGATGAAAGATCCAAAAATTTAGTAGAATGGGTAGGAAAGGCTACACAGACAGGAACTGCAAATGGGATGGAGTGAGATAAGAAATTAACCAGGTATGCCAAGTCCTTGTTAAGGCTTACTCCAACAAAGCATAGAACAGCCAGAAATCACACAGGGAGGGAGAGAACGTTCAGTCTATTCCAGACTGAGACGCACTATGCTATCAAAGCTATTTTCTCCTGAACTGCTTCTAGAGACATCTCTGAACCATTCCCTAGTAGTGGTCCTAGAGGGTGATCCTTAGAGTAGCTATGTGCTTTCTACACTTGAAATTAATGAGAAAGGAAAGTGTATCTCTCACTCTGCAACTGAAAACTCAGGTAGACAAACTAGAAAACAAATGGCAAAATCGGTACCACTGACTTCAAAGCCCATGGAGGGGCTAGATGTTAGTCATGAATCCTTTAAGCATGGCCCTAGTCAGAATAACCAATGACTTCACTAATTCCTCCTCACTGCCAAACAGAAATTTCCCAATATCAAAATCTATCTTGAAAGGCACTGTGATGGTTCGCACTGTCAACTTAACAGGAACCAGAATCACTAGGAGAAAAGCCTCCAGGCATGCTCGTGAGGCATTGTCTAGATTAGGTTAACTGAGATGAGAGAAGCACCATTTCAAGAACTAAAGTCCTCAACGGGTGAGTGGAGGGGGTGTTGGTTAAAACAAACATTCCTCTCTGTGCATCCTATGAGATGTGACCAGCTGTTCAAGCGCTTGTCACCCAAATTTCCCCACCATGACTGCTGTACCCTGGAACTCTGAGCCAGAATAAACCCCTTCTTCCTTTAGGTTGCTCTTGTCAAGTGGGAGAAAAGAATTATTACAGGCACATGGTGCTTTATGAAAGTACACAGGTAATCAGTAACCATTAATTCATGAGGGAATATTCAGCTTAATTAGCCAAACATGCTTGGCCACTGATAAAGAAAATTAAAGTTCTCAACTTATCAACTGCTGTCTTCATTTAGTAGGGAATTTAGCATGCATCTTTGAAAAGGGCTGACATAAATTCATGTACTAAGTTCAAAATTTGTACTTTAGTACAACTTTTTTTAAAAGTAACTTAGTAATAAAATTAAGCATGGGTCAATGGAAGCGCTTTTTAAAAGCAGTTTAAAAACTCTTGGGGGTCCAGCAAGATGGCTTTTCAGGTAAAGGCACCTGCCACACAGCCTAGTGATCTGAGTTCCATCCGGAGACACACGCGGTGGAAAGAAAGAACCTCTCCTGCAAGTTGTCATATGACCTCCACATGTGCTCCATGGCATGATGCACCACACACATACACACACAAATAATTAATTAGTTAATTAAAAAATAAAAGCCACTCAGTGTCTCTGGAAGCATCTCTTATGATGATATTGTGGGTCAGACACTGACTTGGCACAGAGGACATAGCAATCCACAAAACAGGCTGAGTCCCGTCTTCCAACAGCTTTGTTCTGTTTGTAGGTAGAAGTGACAGGAAGAGAACAAGTTTGCAATGTAGGGTGGTAATAAATATTAATCAGGAGGATAAAATAGGGTAAGTTCTAGAAGGGTGGTACTGCTTCAGAGGGTAGGGAGTAAGCCTCCAACTGTCTGGGGAAGTCATTCCAAGAGAAAGTAAAGCCGGTGCAAAGGTCCTGGGGTAAGCATGCCCTTGGTGTGCTCAAGGAATAGGAAAGTAGAGAAGAGGACCCAGGGCAGAGTGAGAGAGGAGCACAGAGTAAGAAAGATCTAATGCCAGAAAGACTTGGGTTGGGGGCGGCTAGGTGGGTCATGCAGAGCTGCCTGGACCAGTGGTCTCCTCGGGCACAGTGAGAAGAGCCAGGATCCATATCTATTTAAAAGATGGTGTCAGAGCTAGGGACACAACTATGTAGCTAAAGCACTTGTTATACAAGCATGAGGATGTTTGCCCCAATGGCTAGCACCCACATAAATGCCTCATGGGTATGGCTATGAGCCCGTGATCCCAGAGCTCAGAAAGAGGAGATGGGATCCATCGGCTAGCTGGCTAGCTTGACTAGCCAGATCTATGAGCTCTCAGTTCAGTGAGAGATGCTGCTGCTCTACAAACACAAAAACACATGTGTACACATGTAAACTAACATGCACACATACCAGAAACCTAAAAAAAAAAAAAAAGATGGTTTTGGTGGGACCTGAAGATTGAATATGAGATTTTAAAGAGGTCAGTACTCAAAAAAAAAAAAAAAACCTAAAGTTTAGGGCTTTATTTCATTAAGTGAAATAAAGCTCCTATGAAGTAGGGAAGGTAAAGACATGGGGAGGATGGGGAGGAAAGGGGGAGATCTAGAGTTCAGACCTGGGGTAATCCGAGCATTTTTGCTGACTTGGGACCTCGTGACAAACCTGTGAGCTCCCATTTAGCAGATGAGAAAGTGAGGCTCAGAGAGAGAGACCTCCACTCAGGGAGTCGAGGCCTTGTGAGTCTTTCCAAGGTTCCCTAGTCTAGTTCCTCCAGCCCATGACTCATCAAGGCAGCTCCATAATTTCCGGTGGTGTTTATAAAAGCAGCTAAGCTCAGTGAGGCTATTGTTCACCCTGCAGTCCCAGAGCTCTGCCAGCTGACAAGTGAGGAAGAACATCTGCACAGGCTCCCTGAGGCCTGGCTTTGTAGTAGCCAGGCAAAGATTCTTTCACTTTCTTTTACTAGCTGAGAGCTGCCATCATACACGCGCCCCTTGGCCGAGGACATATTCATCAGTGGGCCCCCTAGAAGATCAGGGTGAGTAGTGGGGCTCAGGAAGTCTCCAAACCATGAGAGGGGAGGAAAGATAAGCCCTGTCCTGTCTCTACTAAGGAACTGCTGTGGCAGACATGCAGACATGGAGACAACATCCTGAGAGTCAGAGCCCAGGCCCCAGTCCTCTGCTTGGAGAGTCTGCAGGCCAGCTATGGTGGGTGGCAGAGTGCTGGGTGGACTTGTGGCTGCATGTGCCTGCTCCTGCCACAGCATGGCTCTGTCCTGGACCCTCCCCTCCCCTGGCTACACTCCATTGCCTTTTCTCTGAGTGACTAGTCCTTAATGCTAGGCTACCTCAGGATTTATCCCCCTGTGTGGTGTACGAGGCCAGGAGGGTTCTATTAGGAACCTTCAAAGGTGCAAATGTGAGCTCAGGCCTGGGCTCTGAATCCACCCTCTGTGCTGCATCTCTCACCTCACCCCCTGTCAGGTCAGTGGTTAAAGGGGTTGATCTCAGAAGTGTGGATCCCAGAATAGAGAAGAAGCTGAAGAAAACAGAGCATGAGTGTCATGTACACCCCATCCTATATCCTCCATCCCTCTGTCCTCTTATGCTCTAATCTTCCTATTTCTCTATGATCCCAACCCCTGATTCTTCCATCCCCATCTTCTCCTCCCTTCATTCTCCCATCTTCTTTCCCAGCTGTCCATTCCCCTGTTCCTTCATCTTCCCATCCTTCCACCTGCCCATTCCCATCACTCATCCTCTACCCCTCTTGACCTCCTATCCCCTTATCCTCTCATCTCCTTCCCATCCCTCCACCCTCCCAACCCCCATTCTCCTATATCCCCTCTCCATTACCCTTCCCAGGGAGGCCTGAGCCCTTTCTTAGTACAACAGAACCTCTTCCAGTGCCTCCTAGTCTCCCAGGGTTTCACCTCATAGGGCTTTTCCTGCCACTCCCCTTCCCCTCTTCCCAACGCAATCTACTGACAGGTAACCTGGGGTTTAAAGACATGGGATCTGAATACTAAATAGAGTCTTCTAGGCCAGAAGAAATCATCCCAGTGAAAGCCTTGCACTGGAAATCATAGAAGCCAAGACCAGGGGAGACTGCTGTCTTCTCTGCCCTCACGTGATTTATCCCTGCTCCCTGGGCAGAAATGTCTAGCACAGTCAAGCATCGACTGGCCTATTACTTGGGGCTACTAAAGGAGGAAGAGCTGAAGGAGTTCCAGCATAGACTGCCCAGACAAGCACACTTGGAGAGCTCTTCCACCAGGACCTCAGCTCAGCAAGAGAAGGCGAGTGGCATGGAGGTGGCCTCATACCTGGTGGCTCAGTATGAGGATCAGGAGGCCTGGGACCTCATACTCCATATCTGGGACAGATGGGCCTGAAGACTCTGTGCTCAGGCCCAGGTAGAGATGTCAAGTGAGTATACAGAATCCCAGTGTACCCAACTGGGACCCTATCATCACCCCTGAGCCTTACTGCCAGGCCTTCCTTGGGGCAGGGCACTTGAAACAAGCAAGGGGTGGGGAGCAGAATTGTTCTGTGTGGTGGAGAATGGAAGATCTGGAGAAACTGGGTCCTACAGTGGAAGAGCAAGAGAGAGAATGATGGCAGGGGTGTAACAGGGACCTTTGTGGGGAGAGACCTGAGCAGTTTAACCTCCCATGGATATCTTCAGGAGAGTCTTCCCTCAGACTTATGAGGCAGGGACTTTGTGTGAGGCTTGAAGAGGAGCAGATCTGTGCTGTGGAGTGGAAGAGGCATGTGAGACATAGACTCAGCCTTGTGAAGGCTCAGAAGAGGAAAGTGACATTGGGGGTGGAATGGCTATTCCATGTCACACAGCACTTGGGTGAAGTCAGGGTGACAACTAAGGGTGATAGAGTTTGAGCCTGTAGCAGCCATTGTCAGTGCTTGAGGTGAGGTTGGGGCACAGACAGGAAAGTCAAGGGAAAGGGAGGCAGGATTTTCACAAGCAGCAGCAGAATAGAGGAGGAAATCGCATTTCCAGGCCTGGATATTGCTAGATTCCTGCAATGGCTCTGCCCCTGAGTGTTTGTGAACTTGAGCAACTGAGTTTCTCTCTCTGGAGCCCCCAACTTGCATGGCTCAAGTTTCAGTGCCTAATTAAACTGTGCCCAGCTGTAAAGATGATCCACTGTCCCTTGGTGCCACTTAGTAAAGGTTTACTTAAGTAATTGTCACTTAACATTAAGGCTCTTGGCACAGAAGAGATGACTCAGCGATTAAGAGCACTGGCTGTTCTCGCAGAAGACCCAGGTTCGGTTCCCAGAATCCAAATGGAGGCTAACAACTGTCTGTAACTCCAGAGGATCTGACACCCTCTTCTGTCCTCCATAGGCATTGCATGACATGGGTGCATTTACATATATGCAGGCCATACACTCATACGCATAAAATAAAACTGGAACCTTATCCTCCAGATAGTTTATCAAAATCTTTCTGCCTAATTCACATTATATTTATACCCAGAAGTTTCCAACCAAATACTAATAAAATAAAATGGAATGACTTTGAAACTAAGCTCATCAGTCATGGGCATGTTCCTGTAATCCTAGTACTAAAGGAATTGAAACAGGAGGATCCTGACTTCAAGGCAAACCTGAGCTACATAGTGAGGCTCTATTAAAAATATTATTAGCCCAGAGAAGTCACGATTGTTAGATTTTTGGAAAATAAAAGGAAAGATAGAGGAGTAGGAGACAAGAAACCAGAGCCTGGGAAGAACTGCGCTCTCTCGGCACCTCAGGCAGACATGGTCTAAGTAGAACGGCCACAAGTACTTGGCCAGCCTGCTGCACTCGGAAGATGATCAGAAATGTTCCCACAAAATACAATAAAAGTAGATCTACAGATTCTGATTTCAAAAGCAAGGTGGCCCCCTGAAACCAGACTCCCAAGGGCTAATTATATGAACTGACCCCACACTCCTCACTCTCCTCAGGTTTTCTTCAGCACCTTAACCAAGGCAGGACGGGTAGTAGCTTCATATTCTGGACATACCCAGAATGTATGCAAGACGTACAGAGATATCTAGTTCACAGGGCACCCTCCAATCCGTCACACCGTACTTTCTTCCAAAGCAGATGCTGAGATGGGATTTGTGTTCAGGTCAATTACTGTGGCAGCGACTCCCAAGATGCTCTGGTAGGAGAGAAGGGAGTGGGACAAGGTAGGAGAAGCTGAGCAAAGGTGGAGAACTATGAAATGGGTTACAGCATGAGCCAACATGCTACTGTTGTTGCTTGTTCACTTGGTTTGAGACAGGATTTCATGTAGACTGGCCTCAAATTTGCTATGTAGCCAATGCTGGGCTTGAGCTCATAATTCTCTTGCCTCTGCTTCCTGAGAGTTGGGATTAGAGAAGTATGCCACCGTGCTCAGTAAATGTTTTGAAAGATCCGCATTTAGCTCACAGTTCTGGAGGTTGGAAGTCCAAGACGGGGTGACCACAACTGCTGAGTTTCCAGTGAGAAACTCATGGGGCTCCATTCATGGCACCTTCAGGAAAGAGGAGGGGGCTTCTTCCCATAATAGCTTAACCATACCACAAGAAAAGTATTAGTCAGTTATTAAGAGCTTTGTTCCATGACCCAAAACATCTTCCACAAGACCTATGTGTCAATAATGCTACACTGGCAACTGAGTTTCAACATGAGTTTCGGGAGGGACAGAAGACATCAAAACAATAGCCACAATCAAGCTTTGTTGATGCCATAGATATCTGGGTGATAGTGTAAAATATGGATCAGGTTGTCATATTTGTCCTTGGGGCTGGAGACCTTGTCTATGTCCCTGGGGTCCTTGTCTATGTCCCAGAGCATGAACTCTACTTGCATTTCTGGTCCACCTCCACCAGATGCACAAGCAGGACTTGAAGTATGTTCTGCAATGGTGGGGACTGAGGAAATCTGTCAGGAACAAATACATACCTGCTCCAATCTCTGATAAATTTGGGGGGGTGCTTTTCTGAGACAGGGTCTCCTTATAGTCCCAGCTGGCCTTGAACTCACAGAGATCCACCTGCCTCTGCCTCCCGAGTTCTGGGATTAAAGGCATGTGCCACCACACCCAGCAATCTCTGCTAATTTTAGCATCCTTCTATGACCTCTTACAGGTAGAAACCACAGCCCCCAACATATTAATGAGAACACCGAGGCTCAGTAAGTAAGCAGTTCATCCCATAGACTAGAAGGAGCCACAGTTGTTTCTGTCTGCCTACTCTTTATTTCTAGTCCCTAGGGCAGGTCAGGCACATGGTAAAACCTTAACGAATATCTAAAGCATGAAGGAAAGTCATACAGAGTTTAGTATATGGTCAAGGCAAGACTTGAACTAGAACCTTCTACTTTAAAGTTCTTTGCAGTGCACTGACCACAATATACTGTTGCCTACAGTGAGTGTATTGCATAGCGTAGATAGGTGCCTAGATCTAATCAGTTGAATGAATGAATAAATGAATGAATGACTCCTCTATGTATACTTATACTCCATTTTTCTTCCCTTTACTTAGAAACTATTTCAGAAAGATACCAAAATCAAGTAAAAGAGAAGTCTTGCCCCACACAAATGAGGATTTGCTCCAAAACTTTATAGAGTTGCTACTTCTACAAAACTCTCACCCCAGAGGCCAGGAGCCCCTGGTCACAGAAAGCTGGTATCAGGATGTAACAGAGGAGAGAGGACATCTAATTGGGATCCAAGACTTATTTGGCCCAAGCCCAGGTAGCCAGAAAGAACCTCAAGTAGTCTTACTGGAGGAGGCTGCTGGAATTGGGAAGTCAATGCTGGCCAGGCAGGTGAGGAGAGCCTGGGAGGAAGGCCAGCTCTACAGGGGTCGCTTCCAGCACGTCTTCTACTTCAGCTGCAGAGAACTGGCCAAGTGCAAGATGCTGAGTTTGGCTGAGCTCATCGCAAAAGATCAGTCTGTGCCTGAAGTTCCCATGGGGCAGCTCCTGTCTCATCCTGAGCAGCTGCTCTTCATCCTGGATGGTGTGGACGAGCCAGCATGGGTCTTGAAGGAGCAGAATCCTGAGCTCTGTCTGCACTGGAGCCAGCCACAGCCGGTGCACACACTGCTGGGCAGTTTTCTGGGAAAATCCGTCCTTCCTGAGGCTTCCTTGCTGCTCACAGCTCGGATCACAGCTCTCCAGAAGCTCATTCCTTCTTTGGGACAGCCCCATTGAGTGGAAGTCCTGGGATTCTCTGAGTCCAGCCGAAGGGAATATTCCTACGAGCATTTCACAGAGGAAAGCCAAGCAAGTAGAGCCTTTGACTTGGTTGAATCAAACCCAGCACTCTTAACCCTGTGCCTCATGCCCTGGGTGTGCTGGCTGGTCTGCACTTGCCTGAAGCTGCAGATGGAAAAGAAGGAAAGCCTCTCACTGACCTCACAGACCACCACAGCACTCTGCACTTCCTTTCCCAAGCTCTTCCAGCTCAGCCCCTGGGTCTCCAGCTCATGGAGCTCTGTTCTCTGGCTGCTCAGGGCATCTGGCAAAGAAAAACCCTGTTCAGTATAGAAGACTTTGAGAAGCAGGGGTTAGATGAGGCTATCATCACCATTTACATGAAGTCAACACTGTCCAGGCAGGTGAGGAGAGCCTGGGAGGAAGGGTGTCCTTCAAAAGGAGCCCAGCTCTCTGAGTTATAGCTTTTCTCACCTGTATCTCCAGGAATCCTTTGCAGCAGTGTTCTGTGTCTTAGGATATAAAAAGGAGAGAAGGGACAGTTTTCCAATGTTCCTATTTCTGGACAAGTTGACTAAAGTGTATGGAAGTCATGACCTTTTGGAACCATCAATCATGCACTTCCTATTTGGCCTTTTTAGTAAAAGGGGGAAGAGAGGGTTAAAAAGGGTCTTCACCTACTAGCAGTCTCTGGAGAGGAGGAGGGAGCTGCTACAGTGGATTAAGATGATGGACCACACTGAACAGCCAAATTCTCCAGGGATATTCCACTGTCTGTATGAGCTTCAGGAGAAAGGGATTCTGAGACTGGTGATGAGCAATTTCCAACAAACGCAGATTTATGTCCTGAGGGATAGCAAGCATCCAGTGGTTCAGACAGACGTAAAGAACCTGCTGGTCCAGACAGACGTGGAGCTCCTGGTGGTCACTTTCTGCATTAAGTTCTGCAGCAATGTGAGGAGGCTTCAGCTGAATGGGAATGGACAGCAAGGACAAGTGCTGAGAGCCCCCAGGATGGTTCTGTGAGCATCTAGATATGCCTGTCTCTTCAGGTCCTCTATGGATCCTATGAGCTCACATGTCCTGAGCACCACAAAGACTCTCAGCTGGTCCAGGGGCTATAAAATACAGATCACCACTGACATCTAACTGCCAGATCTGACCTCCTTTCTCCATCTGCCTTCTTGAGCCAGGCCATGAGATAGGGCCTTGCACTGAACTCTCTCTCCCTATGCTTTCTCTGCTGGACAGGCTCCCATCTTCATGCTGACCATCCTATTGCCCTGTCTGTCCACAAGGTTCAGAGGACTCACAGCTCTTGGTCATTCTCTCTTAGCATGCTTTCATTCAAAGAAATTGCTCATTCATTCAGTTTCTCTAGGCACCATCCCCCACCCTCATGTCAATGATTCTGACCCCGAAGTCTTCTCCCATCAACCCAGAATGCACATGTATAAGAAAGAGTTTCTATTTTTCTCTGGAAAGCTAACTTCCTTGTATTTGTCAATGATGTCACCATGTCACAGGCCCTCAGCCTGAAACACTTCCTAACATCCTGCCAGTCCCTGCAGCATGGTAGACTAGGGTCCCCTGCCTCTGTGGCAGCACTGGTCACTCAGTATCAGTATGTGTGTCTCTCTCCCCTCTAGATGGTTCATTCCATAAATTTTCATTAAGCACTGATTTTTTATTGAATTTTTGTGTATTTCATACATAAAATCATCTTTATGCCCCCTTCCCCCCTCCCCTTTGGCACCCTCCCATAATCACACACACACACACACACTGGAATTCATACATTCCGTCATTTGTATTAAGGCCTATTACATTGGTATTATGTTAAACAGTATCCCAAGATGTCCTTCAGTGCAAGTTTGTCCACTGAGGTTTAGTCAGCCTGTCTAGAGTCCTTCCCTTCAAGAAGATCAGCTCTTCCTCACCCAGCAGTAATCATCTGCCAATAATTCTTCAACTAAGATTGGGGTTTGTTGTTCATTTCAACAGTTGCCTACTGGGTTTTTGTCTCCCTAAGTTGATGCATGCTGACACCATTGCTGTAGGTTTGTATGACAAGGGTTCCAGGCACCTGTAGGACTATTGTGTATGGTCATACACTACCTCCCTGGCTCTAACAGACTTTCTGCCCCCTCTTCTGTTGTGGTACCTGAGCCCTGAGTGAATGGACCTCAATACAGGAGTCCTGTCCAGGGACCCACACTGTGCTGACTCTTATTCTCTGTGTTTTTGCCATTTGTGGCCTTCCGTGTTCCTGGACCTCTGTTGCCTGAGGGAGCTTCACTGATGAAAACTGAAAGATGCGTTAGTGTTCTCTGCATCCCTTGTTTTGTATTCCATGAGTCCTAGGTGTAGAGGTTGCATCCTGGGTGTGCCACTTAGGCTTGGGAAATTCAGAGAGAATCTCTGTGTGTGACCAGTGGTATAAATCTGCAGTAATCTCTGTCTGTTAAAAAAGAAGCTACTTTGATGGATGCTGACTGGGATACTTTGCAAATTTAAGTATCCATGTTTTGCACATAGTAAGAAATTACATTTGTCTAGGGATATGAGAGCCTTGGAGTTTTCTCTGAGATCTATGACCGCTCCACCTAGATTTATAGTACCAGACATGAGTTTCCTCCCATTGAGTGGGCTTTAAGTCCAATTAGGTAGCTGTGATTACACCCAAAATAAAAGTGCCACTACTGCACCAGTGTCAGTTGCTGTGCTCGTCATTGATGTAGTTTTTAGGCCTTGAAGTTGGGGTTGGTCCGTCGATTGATGTTCTCCCTTACCAGCTTTCATAGTGCTCTCCAAAGCTATGAGAAGTACTCTTCAGGGGAGGTCTCTTCCAGGTCAGTTCCAGCTCCATTGCTCGAAATCCTGTATCCAAAGTATGTCTTCTTCAGAAACAGGGTCTTACCATCAAGTTCTGAGAGGCAATAAAGGACTGTGGCAATAGCCTGTGTAATTTTGGGAGTCTACCCTGGCCAACAACTTGAGGGAAAGTTTCTCCTGTCTGATACTGTTTCTTGTTATGTAGTCTTCAGCTTACTCACCGACTCATGAGGGATATTGTATGTGTAATTTTTCAGTAGGTTTTGAACTAATACAATTCCCTCTGGGGTTTTTATGTACTAGCTAGGCACTATTTATGTCTCCTCTTTGTCTCCCTGTCTAGCCCTCCCTCCATGCCCTCCCCATTTAAAGTGTCCCCAATTTCCCCATTTATCCCTTGATAATTTTTGTATGCTATGGTCCCACTTCTTTGGAACTCCTTCTTCCCCTTTATCCCTATAGTTCTTTGTATAGCCCTCCTCCCCCTCCCCTTTAACTACCCCTGTTTACACATTTCTCCCTCAGTAACACCTGCCTCCCACTGTTCTCTCAGGTTCCTTCTTTCCCTTTACTTCCCTGGTTTCCTTCCATTTCCCTGTTTCCTGCAGTTACATCAGGATCTGTACTGACTTATAAGGATTTGGTGCTAGGTTCCACAGATGAGAGAGAACATATATCATTTGTTTTTCTGAGTCTGTGTTACTTCACTTAGTATAACAGTTTCTAAATCCATCCATGTACCTGAAAATGTCATTATTTACTGCTGACTATAACTCCATTATGTAAATACACCACATTTTTGTTAACCACTCATCAGTTGAGGGACACTTATGTTGTTTCCATCTCTTAGCTACTGTGAAAAGAGCAGCAACAAACATGGTTTACAAGTGTCTCTACGATAGGATGAGTCCTTTGGGTATATGCCAAGGAGTGGTATAACAGATTCATATGGTAGGTTCATTTTTAGTTTTCTAAGAGTTTTCCACACTACTTTCCATAGGGGTTGCACGAGTTTGCAATCCCACCAGCAGTAAAGGAGCATTCCTCTTTTCCCAGATCCTCACCAGCATTTAGTATCATTTGTTCTCTTAATGTTAGCCAGTCTGACTGGGGTAAGGTGAAACCTTAAGGTGTTTTTAATTTGCATTCCACTAATTACTAATGATGTTGAACACTTCTTAAGATGTTTCTTAGCCATCTTTAGTTCTTCGTTTGAGAACTCTCTGTTTAGATCTTTAGCCCATTTTTAATTGGGTCGTTTGGTTTCTCGATTCTTTGTTTTTTGAGTTCTTTATGTAGTCTGGATTTTAAATTTCTGTCAGATGTGTCACTTTTTCCCACTCTGTGGACTTTCTCTTCACTTTCTTGGTTGTTTCTTTTGCTATACAGAAGATTTTTAGTTTAATGAGGTCCCACTTGTTGATTGTTGACCTTAATTTCTGAGCAACTTATGTTCGATTTAGAAAGCCCTTTCCTATACCCGTATCTTGTAAGTTACTGCCAATGTTTTCTCCTAATAGTTTCAGAGTTTCGAGTTTCACATTGAGCTTTTTGATCCATTTGGAGTTGACTTTTGTGCAAGGTGAAAGATAAAGATCCAGTTTAATTCTTCTGCAGATGGAGATCCAGTTTTGCCAGCACCATTTGTTTCCTCCATTGTATGTTCTTGGCACCTTTGTCAAATATCAGGTGGCTGAAATTGTGTGTACTCTGGTTTGGGCCAAAGTCAGCCTCCAATCAGGTACACTCGGACTTTCGTCTAACATTTGGACCCCAACCTTTGGGTATTCAGAGCACGATTTGGCAAGTTTGCTAAGGGGAGGCCCGATTTTGGCACTCTTAGGCAGTCTGCTAAGGTCTCAGCCCCTACCATAGGGCAGAGAAGTCTCACCCTGGCAAAGTGGGAAGAGCCTCACGTAATCCCAATTAGGGGGTTGGGTACTGTGAAATGTGGGGAAGCTCACCACCAGGTAGAGCCCAGATCCAGGCACCCTCAGGCTGTGTGCTAAAGTCTCAGCCCTCACCCTATGGTAGGGCAGAAAGGTCTACCCCTGGAGACATGGGAGGGGCCTCAATTAATCCTAGTTAGATGGGTTGGGTATGGTGCAATTTGAGGAAGCTCATCACCATGCAGAGGTCAGATCCAGGCACTTTCAGACAGTCTGCTGAGGTCTCACTTAAGCACTGATTTTATTTCAGGTCGTATTAACCACAAGAGGAAAAATAAATATTTTTCCTTAAGGAGCTCAAACATGGAGAGAAGACATCTACTCAATAATCACAATAGGACAAGACACCTGCATTAGTCAGGTACATACAAGGCACCAGGGAAGGGAGTGTTCACACAAGAGAACAAGAAAGAAGAACACTCTCAGAGGATGAAATGTTTTATTATCAAAGAGGACAATTATTAAGAATTGAGGTAGCTGAGCATGGAGTGACATGCCTACGATCTCAAGCTCAGGAGGCTGAGGCAGGAAGACCAGAAGTTCCAAATCAGCCTGAGCCACATAGTGTGACCCTGTCTCAAAAGATCAAAGGCCAAGAGAGTAACTCAGCAGAAGAGTTGCCTGCCTGGTAGGCTCAAGACCCTGAGTTCAGTCCCCAGAATGAAAAATGAATTGAGATACACCCTTTCCTCTTGTTTCTATACTCTATAAGAAGGGCGAGCCACACTGCACATTTTAGTTTATACTAACCTTCATTTTCTTTTTTAAAAATACTTTATTTTTTATTTTTATTTTAATACTTACATACTGCATGTATGTAAGTGCACCCATGTCGTGCAGTGCCCATGAAGGTCAGAAGAGGGTTTTGGATCCCCTGAAATTGAAGTTATAGACAATTGTTAGTCACCATGTGGATGCTGGGACCAGAACCCGGGTCCTCTGCAAAAGCAGCCAGTGCTCTTAACCGCTGAGTCAGTCTTCACCATCATTTTCTTAGTAAATCAAGGCTGTCTTCTCAGGTTACCACAAAGTCTAGTACAATACCATTTTGAATAGCCATGTAATATTCCCTAGGAGAACACCATGGCTGATTGGAACATTTTCCTGTTCCTAGCAATTTTAGGTTGTTTGTAGGTGTTCATGGTTATGAACAAGTCAGCCTTGAAGGACCTTGATATAGTCATTGCAAGGAGCAGTGGCCTGATGTGGGGCCTTCAGAAGAGTCCTGAGCAGACAAAGAGGTAGGGGCCAGATGGGGCAGGAGAAGCTAGGGACACTAGGCCAGAGACAGAGTGCTTAGAAGGGACAATGATCTGAGGAGCATGCGCATGACCCCACTGGAAAGTCAGAGGCTTCTGATTAGTGAGGCGAGAGAACTGAGGTGCAGAGTCAGCTGGGTAAGGCAGGAAGACCAGCAAGGAGGCCTCTACACACAAGCAAGAGCTCAGTAGTAGAGACTTGCCAAAGCCAAGGGAAGCAAAGGGACCAACTCAGGACATCAAAGCAACAGAGATGGCAGGATGAGCAGCTTTTGCTCTTGTGGCTTGTATTTAAGGCTTATGCTTTTTATTTGGGTTTTTTGGTTTGGTTTTGTTTTCTATGATTTGTTTTTAGACAAGGTCTCACAATATAGCTCTGGCAGGTCTGGAACTCGTTATAGAGACAAGGCTAGCCTAGAGCTTGCAGAGATCTGCCTGCCTCTGCCTGTGAGTAACAGGATTAAAGGTGTGTGTGGCCACACTCAGCATTCCCTCAAGCTTTCTGAATCATAAATTTTGAGATTTCACTTTCAGTCTGTGTAAACATTAAGTATGTGTCAAAAATGCCATTCTTTGGGGGCTGGAGAAATGTCTCAGGCTTAGTTAAGAGCATTTTCTGCTCTTGCAGAGGACCCCAGTTTCCACACTCTGGTGGTTCACAACTGCCTGTAACTCCAGTTCCAGGGGAGGTGATGCCCTCTTCTGGCCTCTGAGAGATACTGCCCTCAAATGGTGCACATACAGATGAGCAAACCCCAAAACATACACATAAAATAAAAATAAATACTTTTTTTTTAATGCCATCCTTTGAAAGTTTAGCATTTAACATTTATTTAGTTTGGCAAAACTTGAATAAAATATCACACACTTTTTTTCAGTCACTGTTGTCCTTTTTTAATCCATTTCTTGTAGGGAATTTTTGGTTGTTATTGTTTTTGTTGTTGTTTGTTATTGTTTTCTGTTTTGTTGTATTTGCCGTGTTGACGATCAAACCCAGCACAGAGTAAGCAAACACTACCACAGAGCTACATCCCAATCCCTTGGGTTTTTATAGCTTAGGCTGGTCTAGAACTCACCATTTGTCCTTCCTCTGCCCAGTAGATATTTGCATTAAAGGCAAGCACTACCACCCTGGGCTATCCTTTTTTGTGTGTGCATGTGAAGGGTTTACACATTTGAAGTTGTCAGAGCTTAAAATGGCACTTGGACTTTCAGGAGACTGCAGTGCAATGTCTTGTCACTGTCACAAACCCTCTGAGCAGCAGGCCCCCCTGCTGTCCTGATTTTCAGCTAAAGAGAGTGAGTGAAGCACAGTATGGTGTAAAGACAGCTGCTGGTCTCTGCATGGCTCTGTAGACTTGTGGATGGGGAGGGGGATGAATTAGGAATGGGGACATGTTGGGAAATAGTAACTCAAAGAGTCACTGGGATGTTGAAATAGAGGTATCTGCAAAGAAAATACATATTGTGATGGTTAATCCTGGGTGTCAATTTGATTGGATCTGAGATTAACTGGCATGGCTCTGTAGACTTGTGGATGGGGAGGGGGATGAATTAGGAATGGGGACATGTTGGGAAATAGTAACTCAAAGAGTCACTGGGATGTTGAAATAGAGGTATCTGCAAAGAAAATACATATTGTGATGGTTAATCCTGGGTGTCAATTTGATTGGATCTGAGATTAACTGAATATATATATATATATTCATTCTACTGGTTCTGTTTCTTTGGAGAACCCTGACTAATACACCACCCAACTTTGTTTTCTCTTTCCTTTGCAAGCTCACACTCTTGGGTGTGTGGCCATCCACTGGAGCATGGTTGACTTACCAGGGGCCACTCCCTGAAAGAAAACTGACTTTCCCTCTCCCAACAGCTATCAATCACCAATTGCTCCTTAGCTAGGGATGGATTCGTGCCTGTTTCACCCCTCCATGCTGGGTTTGTGTTTGACTTGAGCTTGAGTTCTTACGCATGCTGTCACCACTGCTGTGAGTTCATATGTGCAACTGACTCCATTGGGTCTGGGGGAAAAAAAGAAACCTCTTAAAATATTTATTTATTTATTATTTTATGTGTAGAAGTGATTTGCCTGCATGTATGTAAGTGTGCATGTAGTACCTGTGGAGGTCAGAAGAGGGCATTGGATCCTCTGGAATTGGAGTTATGGACAGTTGTTAGCTGTCTTTGGGTGCTG
>NW_008357929.1:10541209-10544303 GCF_000622305.1 Nannospalax galili | reverse complement strand
GAGATACCTGATATCCCCTGGCTTAGTGTGGATGAAGGGATTGTAAGGCTCAGGCAAATTGGTATGCTTGAGTGGATTTGCACTGCAAAACCAAATCCTCCACAATGGGAAGGGTCAGAGGACATGCCTTTTACTGATTTTATAAGATGGAAAGTATTGAGAGAGACACCAGAACATTTGAAGAGCTTTGTTTTTGCTCTTTTCCTTATGCCAAATCTTACAGTTGGAGATGCTGCTGCTCAATTGCATAAATTAAATGTAAATATAATAGGTGTAACAGGACCACGGAGTAGGGGGTCATGTGGCAGTATTGAATTACCAAAGTCAAGGTGAGCGTACTTATTGTAATGGGCAGCAAAGGTAAAACATTACCTACAATGGCATGACTTGAGCGGACCTGTGGTACTGGCTAATCAATCATGGTGTTTCCAGGGACCACATACATAAGAAGCCTACTAAGTTTTTATAAGCAGAAAAGCTCTAGGATGAATGACAGGAAGTTAGTATTGGATAGTAGCAATAAAGAATCTCGCTCAGTCAACCAACTTCAAGACTTGAGACAATTTACAGACCCAGAACCCCTTGAATGAAGGGAAGGCCAGGTGCCCTTGAGGAAGGACTTTGTCACAGTACCAAAGAGTTATGCTGTTTGTCTCTCACCCATCCTCCCTCAGAGGGACCTGTCTGTATAAGCAGAAAAGCTCTAGGATGAATGACAGGAAGTTAGTATTGGATAGTAGCAATAAAGAATCTCGCTCAGTCAACCAACTTCAAGACTTGAGACAATTTACAGACCCAGAACCCCTTGAATGAAGGGAAGGCCAGGTGCCCTTGAGGAAGGACTTTGTCACAGTACCAAAGAGTTATGCTGTTTGTCTCTCACCCATCCTCCCTCAGAGGGACCTGCGGCCTTTTACTAGAGTAACTATACATTGGGGGAAAGGAAATAATCATATTCCACAGCCTATTGGATACTGGTTCTGAGTTGACATTGATTCCAGGAGACCCAAAAAAGCATTGTGGCCCTCTGGTTAAAGTAGGGGCTTATGGAGGTCAGGTGATAATGTTAGGGAAAGAGGAATTTACTGCTTGTTTGAATTTACTGCTTGTCTGAATTTACTGCTTGAATTTACTTGTTTGAATTTACTGCTTGTAACCAATTAACTCAACTGGAGACACAGGCATCCAGAGATAGGGGCAAGTGATGCCTTAAGGGCATTTACTTTTTTCCTGTGCCATTAATTTAATTATATTAGAGGCTATTTAGTTGTTTTATGGCCTTTGCATTGTATTCACGGATGCATATATTCTCGCCTGAGGTGATCTCATGCTTGTTGTGGTGGTTACTGCAGTTTTGTGTGATAGTCATGTATTTTGGGAACATAATCCTCCATCTTTGTCCTCCAAATGTGTTTAGATATTCTAGGTTCTTTTGCAGAGAACTTTGGGAAATAATTTCCTTTTTATAATGGTAATAATTAGTGGAAATTTTAACGTTTTGAGTCTTCATATCAATAAGCATAGTGTATTCCCATTTACTTAAGACTTTAATTCTTTTCAGTAAGAATTTGTGGTTTTGTCAAAAGGTCTTTTGTTTATCATATGAAATTTCTCAACAGATAAGTCGTTTATTTTACTGTCATTTACACTGTCACTTAAGGCGCTTTCGGTGTCCAATTCTTTGTTTCTAGTATATTGGCACAGAGTGGTTTTGTGTATACTGATTTTTCTATTCTAAGATTCTGCTATTCTGTGATTTTTTTTCTGGATTATGGTGTATGTCCTGCATAAAATATTATGCCACTTTCAAAGAAAGGTAGCCAGAGGAAAGAAGAAATGCGAATTAAAGAAACAAAGTTTGGAGGTGTGAGCAGAAGAACCCTCGCCATTGCAGTGTTTGTTGTACAGTGGATGCTGTTCACTCAGAACTCACAACTAGTCAACGTGCAGAAAATAAGTGTCTGTTGAGCTCTCAGCCATGAATGAGATGTATATATCACACTCTGTCCCTCAAGCACAGGGACTTTTGTGGAAGAAGAGGAGGAAAGATTGTAAGAGATGGAGTTTGTGGAAAACCAGGACAATGCCTTGGCTTCTGCTCATGATCAAGATCAAGCCAGTTAATGTTCTAGCATAGATAGGGGAGGGGCCCACAGGTTTCCACCCCTAAATGAGGAGCTGTGTATTCTTGGTGTCTTCTCTGGGAGTGTCAGTTTTCTTTGTGGGTGTGGCCCCTGGTAGGCTCACCATGCTCCAGTGAATTGTTCCACAAACTGGAGCACAAATCAGATGCTGTGGGTTATTAGAAATAAAAGAGAGCAGAAAGTGTGAATGGGGAAAAGCATAAGAGGTAGATCAAGGAGGACTCAGAGGAGGGATACGTTGTATGGAATTCACAAAGAGTTTATAAAAATATTGTATTGAGGGAGACCCTGTCTCAAAAAGACCAGAAAAGAAATACTGTATTGAAAAAATGCAAGTGAAGTTGGGAGAAAGGAGGGTGGGCATGGAGCTGGGAGAAGTCAGAGGAATGAGTGATGGTTGGAATATGATAAAAATACATTGTGTAGAGTTAATAAAATTTATTCCAAGAAATGAATAGAAGACAATTTTTACTTCTTCCTTTTGAATCTATATGTTTTCCACTTACCCCTTTGTTTCCTTCATTGTGCCAGCTCTGGCCTAAACGATAATGTTGTACACATATGGTGGGAATCTACATGGACACATTCTGCCCCATTACTAATTTTTGACAGTATCGCATGTTTTCTTTCATACACATAATCTGCCATGAAGTAGATGGAGCGCATTTAGAGGGGAGAAGAACACAAAGGACAAGTGAAACAAAGAAGGTAGTGCAGGAAAATACAGACAACTCTGATGTTTGTTTCATGTATGTAATCTGCATTCAACTCCCCATGTGTGTATGTATCTATGATGTGAAAGTGGAAGTGGAACTACTTGAAGGGGAGGGGCTGGATGGAGGATGAAAGAGCAGGGTAAGGGAGTGGAAATGAGCATAGTGCAATGACAGACATGTGTCATACATAACCCATCTTTTTTTTTTTTTGGTCTTTTTTGAGACAGGGCTCCC
>NW_008357929.1:10538864-10539366 GCF_000622305.1 Nannospalax galili | reverse complement strand
GTGTTAAGTGGTTAAGTGTTGTGAACCTATATGATAATATTGGTTTATGAGACACTAAAGGACTAAGCATCCCTTGAAGACCTTCTCACCTACTCTAAGATATATAATGCATTGGTCATTGTATGATTGGATAGTTATATCATGTTAGGTGAAATTATGACCTCAACATTGTTTTCATTTGAAAATTAAGCATGACATAGAGAGATGCTATTGTGTGTCAAGTTGACAAGGGGTGGACTTGTGATGGCTAATCCTGGGTGTCAACTTGATTGGATCTGAGATTAACTGAAATGAAAGAGATCTTCTTGATTGGATCATCTAAAGCCAGAAGACACACCCTAAATGTGGGTGTTACCTTCTGATGACAGCCAGTATAAAAGTCCAAGGCAGAGGAGAAGGCAGGGCTTCTTGCTGCTTGCCTTCTTTCTCGCTGGTGAGTTCATCTTGCTGCTGTAGACTGAAGACTAACTGATCTTCTGGAATTTGTCAGATCTTCAGTGCT
>NW_008357929.1:10523789-10538590 GCF_000622305.1 Nannospalax galili | reverse complement strand
TATTCATTCTACTGGTTCTGTTTCTTTAGCGAAACCTGACTAATACACATATCCTTCAGGTGTTTGGAATGGAACTGGAGTAGCTGAAGCCTGGCAGCTGACGAGCTTATTAAATGAAATGTGTGAAAATGGAGACATTGAGTGAGCAGACGTTGCACAGGGCAGGTCTGCTCTAGACTCCCAGCATCCTCTCCCATTCAGGCAGATATTCTCTCCCAGGATTCCTTTGCTCTCTGTCCATGGACCTTCTCTGAGGTCTTCCATCTTTGGAAGAGGTTAGGTCCATGGAACAAAATGAGTGTGGTATACATGGTCATGCTCAAAATCCTGTTACAGAATCATCCTCACCCACCTCTCCTGAGTTCTGTTCCCAACTCCCATCTCCAACTTCCATTTATGGCCCCTCAGTCTCTAAAATTCTATAGCAAAGAAGGCAGGTATGTTCACATCAAAAGAAAAAAGACTGAACCACCAGATCTTAATTTGTGCCAAGTTCTGTGGTGGTCACTATATATTGAAAAGAAAACATGTCAGAGCTAGAGAGATGGCGCAATAGTAAAGAGTAATTGCTGTTCTTGCAGAAGACCCTGGTTTGGTTCTGTGTAGGGGCACACACACACACACACACACACACACACACACACACACACACACACACACACACACACACACACATCTTATTTAAAAGAATGAAAAGAGGGGCTGGAGAGATGACTCATTGGTTAATAACTATCTGTTCCTGTTCTTGAGAAAAGCCAGACTGAGGCAGAAGCAGGCATACAAATGGGCATAAAGCATGTTGTCCTAGTGACTATACATGAGGACCTGCACAGAGGAGGGGCCCAAGTGGCAGGGCAGAAGAGCCGGTGGAGAGGCTGATCCAGGCTGAGGATGACACACAGAATCCTGGTGCTCAGAACTACAAGGCTGCACTCCAGTGTGGGACCTCAGGCCACACACACACAAGTCACTTCTCTCCTGACTCCTGTTTCTCCCTCAGGTCTAGATGGACCCCAATCACAAATGCCAGTTGGGAGGTTCTTTTCTCCATTTCTGAGATCACTAGAAGCCTGGAGGAGCTGGACCTAAGTGGAAACCCACTGAGCTGCAGTACAGTACAGATCATCCGTGATGCCCTGAAACGCCCTGACTGCCATCTGAAGACCTTGTGGTGGGTCTGGCTTGGTTCTCCCCTGAAGCAGGGATGGGAGGAAGAGGAAAACCGGAAGCTGAGTTCAGGATGAGGCTTGTCTTCGTATTCATCAGATATTCACTGAACTGTCTCTGACTACACCTGTGATGCCAGGCTTGCTGTGGCAAACAAATGGGATTCTTTTCTCAGAGTGTGGAAGAGACTGGAATTAATGAAGGAACTCTACTAACAAATGTGTTGGCAACATCCCATGAGGGTGCCAATGGAGAAAACTTCCTAAGGACGTGGCTAAAAGGAAATCTAAATAGTGCAGAGGAAGTGGCTAAGTGGAACGGAGGGAAGAAGGGTTCCTGCCCAGGGAATGGCGTCTCCTCCGGTTTCCTCCTGCTCTCTTCCCTGGTAACCACCCTCTACTCTCTGTTTCCATGAACTTCACTTTTGCTAAGATTTCACATACAAGTGATATGCTGCCGTACTCTTTCATGTCTGGCTTATTTCACTTTGGGCTGGCTCTTGTGATACACGGGCGGGTGGTCCTGTATATCATGGCCTTCTCCAGGCCCATCAGCAGTAGAGCAGTGGGTCATGACCTTGATTCTATTGGTCCTGAAGCTCAGTCCTGGGAAGTGTGGAATGAACCACCCAAATAATATAAGTCACGCCAGAGATCTTAGTAGTGCCAGCACAGCATGCCAGGCACAGGTGTCAGAAAGGGAGGCTTGACCCAAGCAGTGAGCTCCTGAGATAATAAATCTGTGCATCTCCCATGCAGGCTGGTCTGCTGTGGCCTCACATCCAGCTGCTGCCAGGACCTGGCTTTGGCACTCAGGGACAATCCCAGCCTGAGAGAGGTAGACCTGCAGCTGAATGACCTGGGCAACCAGGGTATGAAGCTATTGTGTGAAGGGCTCAGATATAGAGCCAACTTCGTCTGGATCCTGCCGTAAGTAAAGCCCCATGACTCCCTCCTGGGAAGAAGACAGGGGAGGGATGTAGGTGGGTTACTGCAGGAAAGGACATGGGAAAGAAAGGGAGAGATAGATACATAGTCACCCTGGCCCTTGCAAGCTACACCACTTACACTCTGTGACTTGGGCAAGGCGGGGTCTTCTCTGAAATTCAGTTTCTTCATCGGTTTAATGGGAGTACCATATCCACCTCATGGATTATAATGACAGAACTTCTACAAATGTAAAAGCAAATATAATACTAGATAGGAAAGTTGGGATGGTGGAATAACATTTACTAACAGGCTGCGTGTTCTGCATGTTCTAAGGACTCTGTGCGCACTTCACTCCAGGTCAGTGCTTCACTCATTCAGTCATTCTAGGTCACCCCAGCATGTGCCAAGCACTAGCCCAGACTTAGGGATACAATCACAAACACAAATGGGCTCCAGACTCCTGGAGCTTATACTATAAATGGAAAGAGACAGACAGAGATCAGCTGTCAGCATGCGACTGAATTTACAAGCTCTGCTGGATGCTGTGGAGTGAACAGTGTTATGAGAGTGAAATGCTGGGAGAGGAGTAATTGTACTTAAGGGCCCTGGAGGGCATCTCTAGACCTGAAGGAAAAATAGGAGTTGAGTATGCCAAGCTGGGAACAGCAGTCCAGGCAAATAGAGTGGAGGGAAGCTCTGGAACATACAGGGACTAGAGCCCTGGAAGACCATAGTGTCCTACTTAAAGAGGCTGCAGTGGCCTCCTGTGACTAAATGAAGCCAGCCTCCTGTTCTAGGTATGATACTAGCTAGAAAAGCCTCCACCCTACAGCTTCTTTTCCAAACAGCCACCTAGGTCCTGTCTCTCAGTCACTCCCTCTCTCTTCCACCTCCCCAGCACAAGCCCACAGGCAGAATCTAGCTGAATCTCCCTGTGGCTCCCAGGAACGCCCTTTCCATGTGTCCAGAGAACCTCAGAGGTTCCAGACCCTTGTGTCCAGAGCCCTGTGGTTATTCTAACTGGCAGAGAAAGTCCAGGAAACCTATGCTTTGGGGCTTGTCTACCAGGCCTTCCTCTTCAACCCTCAGACCTAAGGGAGCAAGCAGTTGGACCAGATATGGTAATGAAGAGTCTGCTTTTGGCTTCTCTGGTAGCTGAAACTGTCCCATATGGCTGATACCTTTGCTCCTAACTGATGAACCTGACAGGAGATGGCCTCTGCTGCAGGTCTTTTTGCAGACACAACTCAGCTACTTGTCTAGTCTTAGCTGCATTAGAGGAGAACTGCCTTCTTCCCTCCTGGAGTCAGGAACAAGCTTCATCCTCAAGGGCTCCATCACCCTCCCCAGGAAGAACAGCCCACAGAGTAAGATCTGTGACTTTGCACAGTTCCTTGCAGGTACAGTTTACTTTCCCACCTGCCTTGTCCATCCCTCACAGCAGGCAGAGAATGATATGTCCCAGGGTAGGGACTGAGGACCTGAGGCCCAGAGAAGGCAGACACCATCCTCACCACTCAGAAACATGAGACATGTGACTAACGAGAAGAGAACCTGGGGACAGGTGGCAGCACAATGACCAGAGCTCGTGTGAGGACACAGCTTCCATTTCTAACACTGCAGTGAAAAAAAAAAATTGAAACCAAGACTGTCTCCTAGAAGAACTTCCAAAAAACCCCAGGACCCCGGTACTTTACAACCACTTTGAACAGTTGCTCAAATGCCTTCAGGAACAAAGCCATAACCTCCAGCTAATCAGAGTGCTAATGGCAACAGAGATGCCCCCTGCCAATATAAACCACTTTGTCCATAGTCATGCCCCTTTTCTGGGACATCTGTATTCAGCTACTGAACTGTGAGGAGGTTGGGGAGTGTATAAAGTACCATCCCCTCATCCCAAATCTGGGCTATTTGGAAAAGAGCCTATAAGGTAGAGGCTTTTCTAGCTTGCATGATATCCTAGAGTGAGAGGCTTCCTCCATTTAGCCACACAAGGCCATTATAGCCTCCTGTAGTAAAGCCCTGTGGTCCTCTAGGTCATCTAAAGCCAGGTCATCATCCTGGCTTCAGGTTGCCCCAGGAACTCACTGAGACCCCACTGAGACAGTCTCAGGGCCTCATCTCCCTCTGCTCAGGTCACTGCCCTTTCTCCTTTGTCCTGGTACTAGCCTAAAAATAAGCCCTAGTAATTCTCCCCACTGTCTCCATCAGTAGGCAGCAAAGTCCAGCATCCTGGGCCCTGAGTCCTTGGGATCCTGCAGTAGATCTTGGGAGAAACGGATTCCATTGTGTTTTTTACAGGTTGGACCAGGCCCATCTGAGTGATCAGGTGATGATGGAGCTAAGGGCCCTGGAGGCAGAGAGACCCCAGTTGCTCATCTTTAGTACATGGTAGGAGGTGGATCCAAAACTTCCTCTGGCCAACCAGTGACCAGACATAGCCTATGTGGCTAGTCAAGATCTCAGAGATACAACAAGGGCCTGGGGTGGCCAGAAAAACCTAGCCAGGAAAAAAACAGAAATCAAGTGCAATCATAGTGAGGAAGATTAACTTTCATGTGGGTTTTTTCAGTGACAATAGAATCATATAACCTGCCTACTTAAGTCATTCGACAGGGGGAAAAAAAGAATGTGGAAATGTCAATGAGGGACATGTCCTCTGGTCACAGCTCAGTGTGATAACAGGGAGCCATCAGTACAGGCTCCTCCATTGAACCCAGAGCACTGGGACAGCCACAGGGGGAGAGAAAGACATCGTGAAATTGGGTAACAGGGGGATAAGGAAATGCCACCTCATCTACCACTGTCCCCACCTCCACCCACAGACACATACATGTGCTGCACCCTGGATTTGGGGAGGAGCCTCAGGACAGGATCATCATCTTCCACTCCTCACTCAGGAATGTGCCATAGCTCTCTCCTTCTCCCATTTGGTACATTTCAGCTCGTGACCATGAAATCCATCTGTCCTCAGGTTCTAGCTGCTGTGCCTCTCCTGAAATGGAAAGGAAACTGAAGAGACTGAGGAGATTCACCCATTCATTGAACAAACATTTCCTGAAGATCCAATGCGTGTCACCCATTATTCAGGGATGTGAGGACAGAGCAGTGAACAAAACAGACACAGCCCAATCTCCATGAGCTCAATCCATCAGGGAAGCAGGAATCAGTTCTTCCACAAATTTGTGTAATTGTACCAGGGGACCATGTAAGAATACTGATGGTCTGGCTGATTTTTTCCAGAGAAGCTAAGCTGAGCTCTTAATGATAGGACATGTGAGCTGTGCTGAGAAGGGGTCAGTTCCTGGCAGAGGTAAAAATTCTGAGGAAGGAGAGAGCTTGAGGCAATCCCAGGCAGAGACAAGCATCATCCACCTCACTTTAACCTGGAAGCGCAGTAGAAATGCAGCTTCTAAGGCCCCACTCAAGGCTTGCTGACTCAGATCTCAGGGTGGGACAGCCTCCTTCAATGGGGCTATGATTTAACCTGTCATCCAGGTGACATTTAAACACATTGAGTTTGAGAGCCACTGGTCTAGAGGTCAGTGAGCAGGAAAAGGTGGTGGAGGAAGGACTGGACAGGGGCAAGGCCATGGCAAGGTCTTTGGACCATGCTAAGAACTTTCTCCATCTCCTCAGAAGCGGGGAGGGGGGCATTCTAGAGCTTCAGCGGTGAAGGGAAATGTGTGTTCATATTTCATGGTCAGCTGCTGTGTATAAAAAGTTCTGGAGAAGGTTCAGATCAGAAGCAGGGAAGCCTGTCAGAGGATGTGGCAGCGGTTCAGGCCATAGCAACCCTGTCCTGGGACTAGGATGTGTTTGTGAAGGTGTAGAGGAGGGGATACAAAGGAAAGCAATTCGGAACGTGATGTCAAAGCCAATACCTGTCACTGTAGACGATTGCCTTGTTTATTTTGTCTGCTACAGTACAAAATACTATAATATACGTTAATATCTCTACTGGGTACTGTATAAAAACTTTGAGATTAACTCTTACAGTTCTGGATATTAGAAAGGGCAACATCATGTGCTTTGCATCTAGAGAGGCCCTTCTTGTTGTGCTGTCCCATGGCAGAACAGGGAAGGAAAGGGACACACATGAGAGAGCAAGAGCCTGACTTTGCTTTTGTTTTTTTCTTTGATTGGTTTTTTTATTTCATGTGTGTGCATGTATTGCCTGCATGTAGATAAGTGCACCCATGTCATGCAATGCCCCCAGAGAACAGAAGAAACTGTCGGATCCCTGGAACTGGAGTTACGGACAGTTGTTAGCTGCTGTGTGGATGATGGGATTTGAACCTGGATCTTCTGTAAGAACAGTCAGTGTTCTTAACCGCTGAGCAATCTCTCCAGCCCCCTGACTTTGCTTTTGTAACAAGCCCTGTCAGGCCACAAGACTCTGCAACTGGGATAACAACATTAACCTATTGATGAAGGCAGAGCCCTCATGCCCTGATTACCTCTTACCTTTCCTGCTCCCAGCACTGCTTCACTGGGGACTAGCATTCCAGCATGTGGACTTTGGGAATACATTCAAACCAGAGCAATGAAGGAGGGATGGAGATGGCCCCAGTCATGGCATGGAGGCCTGAGGAGAAAGGGGGGATCTGTATTCACAGAGACAGGGCCTAAATAAAAAGCACGGGCCTGAGTTCAAATTCAGATGAGCTGAATTTTAGGTGAGGATGGTGTATAGACAGCCCTATCTTACCCTGATGTCTGAGGGAAAGAACATCTCTGTGTGTAGGAAGCCATGTGTGATGATCCCTACTCAGGGCCTGGATGAAGAAATGAATATCACCACCAGACTCAAGAAGCTGGTACAATCAGGCATGTGAAGGGATTAGAATAGGAACATCATGATGAGGCCAGGGGAAGGGCAGCCCTGGGAGGTCATCCTTTCCACCCTCCTGTCTGTAATATGGGACAGGGCAGGCTCACAACTAAGAAGGCCCCTGCCCCTTCAAAGATCTACCCCACCTAGAGCCTGGAGGGTATCCGCTTCCATCTCTCCCAGCCTTTGTGGCTGGTGCTGCCCCTCTATCAAGTCTATGGCATGCATCCAACTCTGCACCCAGGCTACAAGTCCCATTCTGTGCTCCTGAGGCCTAGAAATTACCTTCCCTTCCCCTCCCTACCAATCCATCTACTGAGCTAAGTTTCTTTCTGCACCAGCCTACTGGAGACAGACAGGGACAAACGTTTCCAGACTGGTAGGAAAGGAGAGGAAAGAACAGACTGGGTTGGGAGCAGGATGGAGAAATGATGTTCAGAAGCAAAGAGTAAAAACAAAATAACAGAAAGGAAAGTAAGAAGGGAAACCCAGAAGGAGGGACAGAGACTGTGGGCACACTTCTTTCTACAGCCAAGGCAGGCCAGTCTGGAAAACAGTCATGGTTCCTTGGGCTAGGGAGACCAGCCTGGACTACTTAGACTGACAACTGTCTTACTTTTTCCAGAGAAAGGCTCTCCTGAAATAGCAGAGCTGGAATCTTTCTATCTATCTTCTCCTGCCTCTTTGGGAAACCTGTACATAAAGCCTCTGTGGACTGAAGATGCTTTCTGGGGCTCTATGGGGCCTGAGGTGCTTGACAAAGAAAGAAATCACTACCAGTGAGTGAGGAGCTCTTCCTGGCCCAGGCTGACCTTCCCCACTCCAGTCCCTACAGCAGATTCCCATAGACAGCACCTTGCCCAGTCTCCACTGTGTCCCTGTCTCTTGCCAAGCAGGAGGGAGGAACAGGACTGACATTCTGGGTATGTGCTTTACACTAGAAAAGAAGTTTAATCATGAAATTTTTCATGAGTAACGCATGACTACATTCACAGTCAAGATACTTATATAATATATACACCCTGCCAATGCAAAACACAACATTCATCTCAAAGTGGATAAGAAATAGTTGTTCTGGAGCCAAATGTGAGTGACCATGGCCTGGAAACACAGACTTAGGTCACCCCAAATTCCATGTTCCAGTGTGGTAACAGTTTCATGAAGTTTTTATGGTATCAGACAAAGTCATAAATCAAAGCACTTTTCAAAAACATTGATGGAAACATTAAGTAGGTGGTTATAGCAGAGTAAATAAATCTTAGCTATAGGCCTCAGATGCTATCTGACGGCATGCCTAGCCTTTTGGTTCATGGAAACTAGGGTTTTGTTAACATAATACATTCCAAAAGGTTTTTTTTAATATATATCTGTGGTCACAGGATGTTAGGTTTCAAACTGGTGGACAAGACATGACTGTTTAGGGGGCTACAGGTATTCCAAGATAAACTGCAGTCAGGCTCTTGTCCTGCAGCACTCCAAACTCCCCATAATCATTGATGATCCTATTAATTAATCAGCCTTGAAGGAAGTTCAGTCAAAGATGCAGTATTTCTTCTGGAAACTTTCATTCACACCCCTCTTCAAACTGCCCCAGTCTCTGTCTCAGCTAGCTAGTGTCTCAGAGACACTGTCACTCTGAACTCCTGTGAAAACTGGAATTTTTCTACCCACTGTTTATCAAACAGGAAGTCTTTGAGAAAATCATTTCTGATCCCTGCAAAGCATTGTTTTCAGCTCCAAGGTGCTATCATTAATAATAACATATGGACTCTTTCCTTTAGCACTCATCATGACTGATATTTAATTTTTAATATTTCCCTGGGTTTTAATTTTTTAATTTCTTTTTTAAAGAATATTTTTATTACTCCAAAGAGAGGCAATTTTTAACACATTTTTCTAGCAACAACTTGAAGCAGGTTACATAAAAATATATATACAATGAAGTTTAAGGGTGGAAAAATAGGGATAAAAAAATCAAAGGCTAAAGCTGGACATGGTGGCATACATCCTCAATCCCAGCACTTGGGAGGCAAAGCCCAGCAGTTCTCTGTGAGTTCAAGGCCAGCCCATTCCACATAGCAAGCTCCCGGCCAGCTGGGGTCACAGGGAGACCCTGTCCCAAAAGACCAAAAACCGGCAAAAAAAAAAAAACAAAAAACAAAGACCAAAGGATTTGCCAACATGGGTCAATTTTGGTGGAATAGTGAAGGTTTCCATTAGCTCTGTTCTTTTTTTTTATATTTTTTTAAACCCTAACTAGTTTGTTGGGCTTGCTAAGAGAGCATAGGGCAGGGGTTTATTTACAGAAGAGTGGGAAACCACCCCCATTTGCTGCTGTGCTGTAAAGTCTACACTCAAATACAAAGGTCATGAAGGTGGAAATAGAGATGTCTCCTCATTCCACTCTTGTCTGGATGATTGTGCTTTGAAGCTTATGTCTCTCAGCCTTGGGATTTTGTTTCTTGAGTTTACCTGAAAGAGTCCCTAAGTGGAATGTGCTTAGTAGCAGTATAACTGGTATTTACTAAGTACTCTTTACATAAACCATATCCTTCAAGGTCCCAGTCAGAAGATGGTGATAAATTCAGCTATTTAAAGAGATTTTGCAAATACTGTGGGCAAAAGAGGAAGCCATGAGTTCTTTCCTTATCACACACCATCCTACATCATCCTATATGTACTGTCAGGCCCCTCCTCATCACCACTCTCCTCCCAATCCTTCCCTTGGTTACCGTGGATGTCCACAAAGTGAGGGAGGTACATAGCAGCCACAGCTCCCTTGATGTCAAACAGAGGCCCAGCCACCAGGGAAGCCTTGTTCAGGAGCTGGCTCCAGGCACAGAATTCAATCTCAACGGTCACTGCCCTTCTCACCACGAAGTGGAGTCCTGTTTTGGGCCAGTGGTAGGAGCCAGCCACAGGGACGCAAACGCTGTAAGAGGGGAAAGCAGACAGCAAGTTACACTAACTCTGCTTATCGGATGGATGGAGACCCAGTGCAGGACCATGGACACAGTCAACTTCAGTCAGAAGCCTGGTTCTTCTGCTGTTCATGTAGATCCCTGAGCATGTCATACAATTGTGAATGTTGAGTGATCTAATGCAAACCTATAGATTAATACACACCTGGGAGTAGCTAGCTATTCCTATGGTAATGATATGGATGATGAAATAGGTAAATGTTTTTATTTCATATGTGTGCATAAATGTGTGTACGTGTGTGTGTGTGTGTGTGTGTGTGTGTGTGTGTGTGTGTGTATTTAAGTGCTGGGACTGAACTCAGGACCTAGTTCATAATAGGCAGACTCTTCCTCAAAAAACACTAAGGGAACCAGGTGTTCTACATGTGGCTGGTGAAGGCTTAATTCCTCTCCTGCTTCAAGACCCACAATGAAAGCTCCCCATAGAGAACATGAAAATCCAGCTCAGCTCAGGTGAAGATAGTGTTCATAATGGAAAAAAATGAGAAACCGCAAGAGGTGGCTTAAAAGGGGGAGTGGCATGGCCTGAAGAGAAGGCTCAGTAGTTAAAAACACATACTGCTCTTCCAGAGGACCTAAATTTGGGTCCCGGCACCCACATCATACAGCTCACAACCACCTGTAAGTTCATTTGGCCTCCTCAAGCACCCACATTCATGGATGTACCTCCACACAGACACACGCATACAAATATAAATAACATAAAATATTTGAAATTTATAAATTCTAAAAAGGGGAGACAGGACAGCTGAAGAAGTCACGAAATAAAAGTAGAAACAAAGGTGCCAAAACAGTTGGACAACCAGCCTCAGCTGCTGGACAAGCAAGCTAAGCATCCCCCAGAGGAAAGACGTTTATATTTATATCTAATCACAAAATCTAAAAGAAGGAAAAAATGAAGATGAAGAAACTAAGCAGGACTTATTTGGAAAGATCTCATAAAACAAATAAAAATAATAACCCAATAGCCCTCTTGCTTTCTACAGTGACAATGGAACTACATAAATGTTAAGTGCTCTAGACTTAGTCTTTTTTGAAACTAGGAATCATATTTTAAAAGAACATTTTCCTGTGCTTTTTTAATTGTTTTATTTATTTATTTTTATTTTATGTATATGAGTGTTTTGCCTGCGTGTATGTTAAGTGCACTTACATCATGCAATGCCCACACAGGCCATAAGAGGGCATCAGATCCCCTAGAACTGGAGTTGACAGTTGCGAGCTACCGTGTGAGTGCTGGGAACCAAACTCAGGACTCTGCAAGAGCAGACAGTGCTCTTGACCACTGAGACACTTCTCCACCCCCTCTCTGAAAATTTTTATTTTATTTTATATTTGCTCCATTCTAATTCTGGAGCAGTGCTGGGATTAAACCCATGGACTTGCATATTCTAAACTTTTGCTCTAACACTGAGCTACACATTTTCTTTTCTTTTTAATTAATTTATTCTTTTATAATTTCTTGCATTTATATAATACATTCTGGTCACAATTATCCCTGACCCTCTTTTATCCCCTTTCTCCCCCATACCCCCTCCTCTCACCAACTCTCCATCCCACTTACATTATCTTTTGGGTTTTTTTTTTCACTTTTGTTTTGTGAGCTGCTGGTTTTAACCAGGATTTTCCACATCAGCACTGCTGTGGAGCTGTCCACTGGAGTGAGACTAACTCAGTGGCTGAGCCACTGAAGACAATGCCTTCTTCACTTTCCCACAGTCCTTGACTGCCAATAGCTCCCCTGGGCTGGGCTGGGTCTCATGACCTTCTCAGTCTATGCCTGAATGATAGCAAGCTGTCTTCTGCAGGCTTGACGTAGGCAACCACAGCTGCTGTGGATTCATGAGTGCCACAGCCATGGCATGCCCATGAGACAACAGCCAAGCCCCCCTAATAAATGATAAGAAAACCAATGATAAAATGACTATAAAAGAGATATTAAATGAATATGAAAAATAATACTGAATAAGAATTCTAATGGTTTCCAAGGTCTTTGTGTGCTCCAGAAGGAAACGAATGGCAGGGCTACATTCAGACAGATGCAAACGTCCTGCTCTGCTGGTTAAAATGCTGATGTTCTCAGAAATGGGGCCTGGGTGTGGTGCAGCATAGATGGAGTGGCCAAGTCAGTATAGCTCTGGACTAGCACAGGACAGACAGAGGGTCCAAGAATACCAGGTATCAGGATAGGGAAATCAAAGCCATATTGTTTTCAGTGAGCTGATACAGACTCTGTCCCAGGCCATGTGAATAAGGCTGGCCTCAGATGAAATCTAGTCTCTCCTGGATTTAAGAATCTGTGGTCTGTCAATTCAATGAGGCAGTTAAATGACTCTGATGTGGTTCCCCATGTGAAAGTATGATTCAGACAGTAGTTTCACTTAATTGATGATAGAATGAATTCATAAATAATTTTGCTTTACACCCTGTAATCATTTACAAGCACTTTTATGATATGTGCTTTGCATTACATAATAAAGGGGAATATGTGTGTGAATGTTCATGAATGTATGTGTGCAGGAACATGAGTATATGTATCTGTGTGTGCATATGTGTTAATGTATGTGAGGATATATGGTGTGTATATGGGTATATGTGTATGTCTGTATGTCTGTATCGTGCATATGTGTGAATGTACATGAGACTGTGTGTATATGCAGGTACATGTGTATGTATGTGAATGTAAATGAGTATATATGTATGTGTGCAGGAATATGTGTATATGTCTCTGTGTGTGCATACATGAGAAAGTACATGACTATGTGTGTATGAAGGTGCACATATATGTGTATGTATCTGTGTTTATGTGTGTTGTGCATGTGTGTGAATGTTCATGAGTGTGTATGTGTGTATGTGTGTGTGCACGCGCGCACATGTGGAGACCAGAGAACAATGTCAGGTATCTTTCTTCAAGTACTGTCCACATTGTTTTTTGACGCAGAGGTCTTTCACTGGCCCAGAACTCACCAACTAGTTTAGACTGGCTGGCCAGGCTGGCCTCCAGGATTCCTCCTCTCTCTCTACTCAGGACTGGATTACAAGTGCATGTCACCACACTTGGCATTTCACATGGGTTCTGAGGATTGAACTTCTCGTTCTCTGCATCCTAGAGTGAAATGTGCCAGCATCACTCAGTATTCCTCAGTGCTATAATCTACAGCAGCACAGATAGACATAAAGTCCTCATCTGCCCAATTCCAGGGCCTGGGGCACAGCTGTTTGTGAGTTTGTTTCAAGGCATAGAGTCCATGTGTGGCTCCCACCCTAGAGGTATTATTGCCCACAGCCCTGAAAGACTGCCTTATCCAGGTATGTTCCCCTTCCCCATGCTGGATGTCTTAGTCTATTAGCACTGCTATAATAAAATACCACATGCTGGGTAGCTTATTATTTAGAAATAATAATTTTATTTCATACTGTTCTGGACTTTAAGTCCAAGGCACTAGTAGTGTCTGGAGAATGCCCTTTCATAAGTTACTGTCCTCATTTCTGCAACAAAATACCTGACCAAAGCAACTTAAGAGAAAAAGGATTTATTATGACAAATAGTTCAAGGGTATAGTCCTTCACAGTGGGAAGCCCTAGCAGTAGAATCTGTGGTAGCTGGTCAAGTTGTATGGGCTGTTAGGAAGCAGAGGATGATGAATGTTTGTGCTCACTCACCTACTTCATTTTATATAGTCCAGGATCCCATTTCAGGGAACGGAATGACCCACAGTCAAGACAATCCCCTCAGAGATCCATCTCCCAGGTGATTCTAGAGCTCATCAAGTTCACAACTGGGATTAAATATCACAACTCCAAAACTTCATTTGACACCCAAACACATCACTTTAAATCATGACCATCCACTCCTGGTCTCCAAAGTCTCATGTTCATGTCAATGCAAAATACAATCCAACTTCAAAAGACCCCATCATCTTTAAAAATTCTAACAATTTAGAAGTCTATAGTCCACTTCTCATCTGAGACACAAGGCAAGTTTTCCACTGTGATCTCTTATAAAATCAAAAACAAGTTACATACCTCCTCCATAAAATGACACAGAATAAACATTCCCATTCTAAAATGGTAGACTCAGAGCATGGCAATGAATGATCTTGGCAAAGCAAGACCTGCAGCTGTCCATTCAGGCCACCTTCACAGTTGTGGCCACTCACTGCCACTGCCCAATCCTGGACCCAAGGGCTGGTAAGGAAGCTGTGTCAACAGAGCCGCATTCAGACACAGGAGACCAGGTTCAGTGATGCAGATCTACTTTATTGAGGAAACAGCGAGCTTATACAGGGTTTTTAAGTCATTCAGGAGAGACTACAATGATCAGGTCATACGTAAGCAGACAGCTTAGGTTTCAGTTTACAGTTTCGTTTTACTGATCCGGACTAGTATTCCTGTAAATCGTGTGATCGGTGAGGGAGGAGTGGTTGGTTCCCTGGGGGTTGGGGGCATCTTATGTCCTAAAAAGCTGTTTATCAAAGTAAACCAACATACTCCAACATCTCCCCCTTTTTGTTTAAAAGATGGGCTACTCTGAGGTCCAAACTGGGGGTCCAAACTGGGGCCATGGCAAGGCTGGTGTGACATGAAGAAGGAAGAGGTCTACTGGATGAAACAATTTGGGGCAATGGCTAGACCATCTTGGAGTGTGCTCACAAGACCTGGTCTCGTCTGAGCCAGGGCCTTCAAATATATTTTCAGTCCAGGACTCCCTAAGATCACCATCTGCATTGTCTGAGCCAAGGTAGTCCCCAGAAAGGCTCCCAGCAGGACAACCCAAGTTGTTTTAGGCCCGTTGTATGTATGTGGCCATGATTTTTATCCTTTTTTTAAACCTGGGTCTGGGCATGACTGGGGGTAGGGGGTAAGAAGCAAGGCAAAGCCATCATAAGA
>NW_008357929.1:10492928-10523557 GCF_000622305.1 Nannospalax galili | reverse complement strand
ATTAGCATAGAGACAGCACTGTTCTCCTAGAGCAACACATAATCCTCCCTGTTGAAGGAGCAAGAGGTCCAGGCCCCTCCTATTTTGTAAGGTGACCTTGGCAAGGGAGGACAGGGAACTCTCAAGATGTTCTATAGCAGTTTGTAATTCTTTTAAGTCTGAATCAATAGCCATACTAAGGGCATTATAATTTTTGTCCTGTAGGATTAGTGCTGATGTTCCTAACCCTAGGGCACCAGCAATACTGATCCCCAAAAGAGTGGTGTCAGCAATCACCAGGGCAGCTGCCCTCTTATGGCATGAATGTTCCAATGGGGAAATCTTAAGGTCCATCTCGTCCCCCGAATAAAGGTTGGCTCTTGTGGTTAGCTGGGCTAGCAGGCACCATGAGGGGGCAGAATGGTTGAGAGTGATTAAGTGAATACAAGGAGTGAGCCAGAAAGAACAAGCCCACCAGGCATCGGGAGGAGGTCATAAGTAAGATTCATTAGAGGGGAGGTAGGCAGTCTGGTTACAGAGATGCTGATAGTGGGGTGGAAGAGTGGAGCCCTGAGGAGTGACACAAAGGGTCACTGTTCCTGTGTTTGGCTTGGGGGCCATGGTCTGTGCCTGGCTGGCTAAAGCTTTAATGTCACCCCAGGTCACTGGGCAGACCTGGTGTTGGGGTCATCGTCACCTGGAACGTTCTGGCCCCCCTCCGTTTGGACGGTCATCAATGGTCAGGTCTCTCATCTGTTGTGTAGGTGGGACCAGCTGGTTTTGGAACTTGTGGTGTTGGGCTGCCTTCTCCGTGGGTTGGGTTTCTGGTTTTGTCACCGTCTCTGAGGCTGATACCTCTGGAGTCGGCTGCATCACAGGCAACTCTGATGTTTTGGGCTGGGATCCAGATGGGGGATGGAGCATTATCTGGAAAGACACAAGCATAGCCTCGCCCCTGTGTTCAATAAATGTGGGCCCTTCCATTCTCCTGTGAGGGTGTCCTTCCATCTCACCATGGGGGCAGGAGTGGGATGAGTGAATGCACCCAATGCTTTATTGCTGGTGGGAGGCCATTGGAGTTAAATTTCAGAAAATTTAGGACAAATAGAACTTGTTGTATAACAAAATTGGGATCCTTATAGTGGGGGCCTTTGTCACAGTCTCCTCCTATTTTCTGTATTTGTTTAATGAGCATTTGATGGTAGTGTTCAATGATTCCTTGGCCCTGAGGATTATAGGGGATGCCAGTGATGTGCTGAATGTTCCAGTCAGCGCAGAAGAGGCAAAAAGCTGTGGACATGTAGCAGGGGCCATTATCTGTTTTTAATTACCAGGGAACTCCTAAAAGGACCATAGCGTATTTAACCGTTTTTAAGGAGTGGGAGGCAGTCTTACCAGAGCAGGCCAAAGCAAAGTGAGCAGCAGAGTAAGTATCAATAATATGATGAATTTATTGTAGTTTACCAAAGGGGGAAAAATGAGTTACATCCATTTGCCAAATCTTATTAGGACTGAGGCCTCTGGGGAGAGTTCCAGCAGGTTGTAATGGCCCCAGGGGCACAAGGGGGGCACACGAGGAGCACGCACGGACCAGATGTTTGCAGCTCTGAATCGGCAAAGTAGGTAAGAGCCTATGTATAGCTTGGGGAGAAAGATGGAAGTAGGCGTGTAAGTCCCTGGCTTGTTGTAAGAGAGCAGGATCCAGGGTAACAGCCATCACTAGTCTGTCAATGGTAGCACTGCCTTCTTCCAGAAGCCCTGGAAGATTGGTATGGGAGCACAGGTGTTGAACATACCAAGGGGCAGAGCGCTGTTCAAGCAGCAGTTGCAAAGAGGAGAGCAATAGATCAAGGGGGCTATGGCAAGGTCGGAAGGCTGCAAACGCCAGATTTTGTGTCAGAAAATATATTGCATGGGGCTGTGGGGAAGTCTTGAAAGACTTGTAACATAGTGGACAACTCTCCAAATTGTACCGATCCTTGAAAGGAAAGGATTTTTTGTGAAGAGAACTGTCCCTCATGGAAGACCACGTTACCAAATTTATGTTTGCTAGAATCTGAAGATTAGAGGAGGCTCAGGAAGGGGATTGCGTTTTGGAAATGCCTGAGGAAATAAAGACAAGGGAAGCCATTTTATTCCTTGGAGGAGTTTATTCTGGGGGTAATGATTATCATATTTTCCCTGATAAGTTAGTAGGAGAGTCTGAAAGCCAGGGTTGTCAAGAAACAGTGCTTGGAGCATGGGGAGTGGAAGAGGGAGGACCAGTGACTCTGGGTCGTGGCCATACAGAAGGTGGGAGGTTTGAACGAGCTTTAGGGCTATTATTGCCGAGGTCTCAGTTACAGGAGTGATTTTATGCAACTGACTCCAAGAAGAGTGGACCCATATCAATGGTCCCTGAGCTTGCCAAAGTGCTCCCATAGGGGTGTTTTTTGTTGGAATGACTAAGGCCTGGATAGGCTGTCCAGGTTGTACCCTACTAACAAATGCCTGAGACAGGTGTGTATTTATTATTGTTACAGCACGTCAAGCCTCAGGCCAGAACTTGCAGGGGTGGAGGCTGTATCAGCACCCCGCAAGAGGTCAAAGAGCAGTGTAAGCTCTTCTGTGGACATGGGTAGAAGGCCCCGTATCCAATTTATGTTGCCACAGAGGGTCTGTACCTCAGAAAGGGTGATCTTATTGGATAGGTAAGAGCAGGGGATATAGGGCAGATGACATCTTAGATAGAATGGCACAGAAAGGTATATGGGGCATGTAACTGAATTTTATCTGCAGCAATAGTGAGGCCCAGTGCTCAGAGATTTAAGTTTTTGAAAAGCTCCTTGTAGAATCATAGGGTCCTTATGGGCAATAAGAATGCCATCCATATAGCGTAAGATATACACCTCAGTCAGCAAAGGTCTGCATGCATGGGCCTTTACATAATACATAATATTGGCAAATGGTAGGGCTGTTTTTCATTCACTGTGGAAGGACCTTTCATTGATAACATTGGACTGGGAGATTATGGTTGGTGGTGGGCACAGAAAAGGCAAAATAGGGCTTGTCATCATCATGGAGAGAAATAGAGAAAAAACAATCCTTAATATCTATTATAATAATCTCATATTCTTTAGAAATGACAGTTGGGTGAGGCAATCCCAGTTGTAGGGTTCCCAAGGGCTCAATGTGATCATTAATAGCCCTTAAGTCGTGTAAAAGACTCCATTTCCCCGACCATTTTTGAATAACAAAAATAGGAGAATTATGGGGGCTAAGAGAGGGCTCAATATGACCCAAGGATAATTGTTCTTGGACCAAAGCAATCAAGTGGGTTAGCTTATGTGAAGGGAGATGCCACTGCTCCATCCATATTGGAGTTTTTATATTCCAGGCCAATTTAAAGGGAGGTGGTTTGGGCAACGGGGCAGTGGCCCTTAGAATTGGGGGTGAGGATGGGGCACATTTCCTGTGCTCTGGTTAACATTGCAATCATCATAAAAGGCTGTCATCAGTGGTAAGAACAACATCCATGCTAGTAAGAATATCCCTCCCCCACAGATTATGAGGAAATCCTGCCACTAAAAGTGGTTTAATTGCTCCAGTGTTGCCATCCAGATCAGTCCAGACCACAGGGTGTTGGAACTGTTGGGTGTTTTGTAAGCCCCCAACCCCTTGTATGGGAGGTCCAGGCTTACAGTGCCAATGGGGCAATGCCTCTTCCTGTCTAATTATTGTGACATTGATTTCAGTATCAATTAAGCCTTTAAATTTATGTCCATCCAAGGTAAGCTGCATTCTATGCTTGTGTAGATCAATAGGCACTGTCCACTGGACATGGGGGGTGGGAACCTCTATTTCCTCTCTTTGGGCAGAGCTGAGAGGTTCCCCACTGGTCATTTAAAGACCCCTTTTGTGTGGGGTTACCATCCACGTCCACCTTAGATCTGCACTCTCTCACCCAATGAAAGCCTTTATGGCACCTTGGATATTTTGAAGGAGGAACTGGACTTTTCTTAGCCTCTTTAATGAGTTTGTTAGGACGAGTGTGAGACCAATGGCCTTGTCCCCCACAGGCCCAACATTTGCCCTTTTCTGTACCAATCTGGAGCTGGTGAGCAGCTAGTGCCTCAGTGAGGGTAGTAGCATAGGCCTGAGCAGTCCCCATGTCCCGACAGGCTAAAATCCATTCAGATATATCCTTATGACACACAGGCCCTATGGCCAGGTGACATTCAGTGGAGCAACCTTCATATACAAGATCTTTAAGCAAGGCATCAGCAGCCCCCTGATGACTGATTTTCCTGTCTACACTCTGTTGGCATCTCTCAACGAAGTCAGAGAAAGGCTCGCCTGGTTTCTGTACCAATTTGGTTAATTTGGTATCACTGTGTGCTGGTATGCTTTGAAAAGCATGCAGCACACAGAGTCAGACCTGTTCAAAATAGCGAGGAGGTCCTTGTGCTTGAACCTGGGGAGTTTCAAAATTGATTCATTTTACTGATCGGGACTAGTATTCCTGTAAATCATGTAATCAGTCCTGTGAGGGAGGGGTGGTTGGTTCCCTGGGGGTTGGGGGCATCTTGTGTCCTAAAAAGCTGTTTATCAAAATAAACTAACATACTCCAACAAAGACCAAAATTCCACAGGCAAATTTCCAAATCTACTGCACTGTGTCTGGCATCTGGGAATAATGATTAAAAATGACTGAAAACCAAAGGGCTTAGATAGCCACACCCCTCCAGCTCCACCCCTTCCAGAGCACACATCACCTCTCTCTTAGGCCAATTCCACCCCATGCCTGCAGCTTTCCTCAGCAGATGCATGTTGATCCTGCCATCTCAAATATCCTGGGTTCTCCATTAAAACCTTGCCTTCAGTTTCAGTTTCACCAAGTGGCCGTTCATGGTCTTTGTGTAAGAACTTCAACCCTGACACACATTGCCTGTCTGTTGCTACTGAAACAGTCAATCTTGGATTTGAAAAACCAGTACCATGTGAATGGCAATGCCAAATTATTCTGCCAACTGAAATGTAACCTGGCCCATTTGGACCACAGCTGAATTAGCATCTGTGTAGTGTTGGGGGACCCTGCTGCTAAGGTTGCAGTCCACCATGTCCAGATAGCTCTAAGGAGCTTGGCGCTGTATTGAGGACCCCCTTTCTCAGCAGGGGGCTTCCTGCTCTCTGCCTGACCTTATCTGGAAAGTGCCTCCAAGCACGGATGCCTGGCCTTATTTGGAACACAACCTTTGGCATAGTTACCTGCAATAAAACTGCCCCCAGGTTTTTTCTATATGATAATTAGGCATTGCCTTATAGCCAGATGATAGGATCCCCCTACCACATGTAAATAAAGCATACTATGAACACCTATCAGCTGAAGCTTTGGCTGCTACCTCCACCCTATATTTTTCCATGACCCCCACTGAATAAATGAGCTGTATCACTGAAGCAGTCTCCTGGAAGGTCTTTTCTGTCTATGCTCACTAGCTGTCCTGACCCCATTTGTCGCTTCTGCTCCTTTTGTTCTTGTGGGTCAGTGGCCAATGGCCCACTAGGGGAGGGAGAGACCCACAGCTGGCACCCAACATGGGGATCCTGGAATGCACGGAGTTTGTGAGTACTCCCTCTCCAAGAGGATAGCGGCAGCTTTGCCTTGACCATCCCACTCTTGAGGATCAGCAGTCTCTCCTCTTTCCTCCTTTTACTTTCGGTCTGAGTCTTCGCATGAGACCATTAAACACAAAGAAGCAATTGAGGCTTTCTGATCAGGGCTATTCCCTGATGTTAGCCAAAGGCTCTTAGTCCTCTGAATGGACTCTGACTGCCCACCTGGGTGTCGACAAAGACCTATATATACATCTTTCTAATGCAAAACCTGGTCACACTCTTAGAGCAGTCGCCAGTTCTCTGAAACTTGTGGTCAGGCTTGTGCTGTGGACTAGCAAGGAATACCCTGGGGCCTTTGGGTCTTGGGAATGTTCCCTTAGGAATCGGTGTTTCACCCCCTTTCCTTTTCTATCTTGAACAACACCCCTAGAAACAAAGTACCCCCAAAGTTCTATCGTGCAGGGATTTTTACACACACTGAATTCAACTTGTAAGAGAGCAAATAAACTTCCTTATCAGTTTTATTATCTTGCCTTGTGGCATTCAGGCTCAGGCCAAACCAGTTAGGTGAGAATTTAAATTGACCTGCCCCATGAGAGAAAAAGAGGGGCAGAGGGAGTCTCTCTTTCTCTCTTTGCTTTACTTTCTGTTAACACCTTCACAAGAGTCTGGATACGGTTTGTGGGCAACTGAAGCCTCTTGGTCAGGGCAACTCCACAATATTGGCTGAAGGCCCCCTGCCCTCTTTCCAGACCCCGACAGCCTGACTGGGTGTAGGCAATAACCTTTACAACTCTCATAAAAATCTGATAATGCAGCAACCAGTTAAAAGTCACAGGGACGGTTGCCAGTTTCTTAAATCTGTGGCCAGGCTTGTGTTTGTTAGAATGTCTCAATCTCCTGGTGGCAGGCTGCCTCAGGAATGTTGAACACCACTGACAACACTTCCTTTCTTTTCTAATAATGAGGAATTCAACATCACGCCAAAAAGTCCTCCAAGTTCACTCCCTTAGAGCCCTACTTAAATCAACAAGACTTAAGATTTCCCAAAAGAAAGGCTCGAAATTTTGGAATGAAGTGCCTCAATTCACACCCTGGGTCCTGTTGTCAGACATCTCCAACCCAGAGGTCTGGACCCTCATTGCCTACCTGGCTTGTAAAAAGGAAATCCAGGAAAGGCACCATTTGCCCCTTTCCTTCCTCCCTGTAATAGCTGCCACCTGACAATGTTTAGGAAACCCACCCAAGCCTGAAGAGGACTTATTAGACAAAAAGAAATTATGGGATAATAAGGGGGAGTATTCAAATAAAGTAAAAGATCCTAAAGATTGCCCAGTAGCAGATTCAACAGCCCTAAAAAATAAAGAAAAAGATCCTAAAGATTTCCCAGTAACAGATTCAACAGCCCAAAATATAAAAATTGACCAAGTCAGACAAAAAACACCCATCAACAAAAATAACCTTTACCCCCTTCATCCCCCCTATGAATCATCATGGACTGAGGAAGACAAAGACCCAGGTGTTAAAACCCAGATTTCAAAAACTTCCAAAAATTCCCAGATAAATCCTCCTCCCCTTTCACCACTAGCACCACCGTCTGTGGTGCCACCCCCCACAGCCATTGAACAGCTCTGTAATCTCAGGGATAATGGGAGATATTGCCCCCAATATCCTCAGCCACAATGGCCTCAGGACCCAAAAACCTTGTCTGTAGAAGCCTTCCCCATTAACCTACAAATAACACGACAACATCCAATGGCTTGGTATCCCCTCCCAGCAGCAGACTTAAAAGAACTACACCAGGTGGTACACGAAGATGGGATCCACGCTCCATGGACCAAATCTATATTACAAACCTTTAATACTAACCTCCTAACCCCCAAGGAGTGGAGAGATATCTGTCAATCAACCCTCTCCAGTCCATTATTTGTACAATGGGAGGCTTTATTTAGAGATGAATGCCTGATGCAGGTTAAAAAGAATGACATACATAATCAACAACTAAGACCACAACAAGGACAAGATCCACCGCCTGTATTCATAGATTAGAATTATGACCAACTGTTCAGTCAGGGCAATTTTTACAGAGGAATCCAACAGGCCATGATTCCTGCCAGCTGTTTTAAACAGGTCCACTTATGTGCACTACAGGCCTGGGACCACCTAACCCCCTTGTCCACAGGGCCTGGAGAGACCTCTTCATTAACCTTCCTAAAACAAAAACCAACTGAAATCCTCCCAGATTTTATACTAAGAATACAGGTCAGTTTAGATAGAAAAATAACAGACCCCACAGCCAAAGCAATCCTTCTAAACAACCTTGTCTGGGAAGGGATGACCCCTGAACACAGACAAGCATGCCAGGGACTAAAAAATGAACATTACGACAAATGGATTGTTCCCACCCATGACCTCAGTACTGCCACTTACCAGGCCTCCTCCCTTGCCCAAGCCTTTGTAGTTGCAACCCAACCCAACTCAAAATGCTTTAAATGTGGGGAAACTGGACATTGGAAAGAAAATTACCCAAAAAATGGTTAGGCTGCCCCTCAATCCCCTAAAACCCTCTGTCCTCACTGTAAAAAGGGTTTTCACTGAAAAAAAGATTATAAATCTAAATATGACAGAGATGGCAAACTTTTGCCACCTTTAAAATCCTCTCGGGGCAACCCTCAACCCTGCTAACAAGAGGGAAGCCACAAATATTGTGGGTAACCAGCATTACAGAAAACACTCATCCAAAATTAACCATAAAAATAGACAATAAACTTTTCAAATGCCTCCTCGACACCGGGGCTGATAAAACCATCTTAAGGCATTCTGAGGTTCCCCCACACTGGGAGTTAATACCGGGACCTCAACTGATGGGAATGGGGGGGGCGTCCTGAGCATTCATCACTAAAAACTTCTATAAATGAGAGGATCCTGATGGAGAGGTCAGCATGATAAGACCCCTGATTGCAGATATAGCCACAAATCTCATAGAACGAGATCTCCTGGAAGACCTCAATGTAGTTCTTGCCAGTGGATCCGAAGGGGAGTGCCTTCAAATAGATGATCATATGAGGTTCAAAAAAAACCCAATCCTAACAGCCTCGACTGGATCACCAAAGAACCAGTCTGGGTAGAACAGTGGCCATTACCCAGGGAGAAATTACCCATTTTACAACAACTTGTAAAAGAACAGTTACAGCTGAGTCACATAGACCCTCTAGGAGCCCATGGAACACCCCAGTCTTTGTAATAAAGAAAAAGACAGGGGCATGGCGACTGTTACAAGACCTCAGAGTCATAAACAAAACCATGAAAATATGGGGATCACCCCAAAGAGGCCTGCCCATGATCTCTGCCATCCCCCTTAATACTCCCCTGTTAGTCCTAGATATAAAAGACTGCTTCTTCTTCATCTGTTTACACAATAATGATTGCCAACATTTCGCCTTCTTGGTTCCAAAAATTAACAATTCTGGGCCAGCCGATCGATATGAATGGCAAGTTCTGCCACAGGGTATGGCAAATAGCCCTACAATCTGCCAGGAGGCCATTGCAAATGCACTAGCACCCCTCTTAAAAAAGGGGCTACATGTTTATCATTACATGGATGACCTCTTGGTCTGGCAAAATGAGGATTCCTCTCTGGAGGACCTGAGAGATTCTATGATAAACACCCTAGAAACAAGAGGTTTTATGATAGCCACAAATAAGGTACAATTAGTTCCCCCCATTACCTTCCTTGGGACCAAAATAACACCTACTACTCTTAGGCCCCTTAAACCTATCCTGGATACCCCCCATCCCCTTACCCTTAATTCCCTTCAGAGATCTTTAAGCAATATTAATTGGCTAAGGCCCTGGCTTCCCATCCCCACAAGTCAATTACAGCCACTCTTTGATCTCTTAAAGGGAGACAAAAACCCAGCCTCCAGACGGTATCTAAACCCAGATGCCAAAAACACTCTCCAAATAATTAATAATCATTTCCAAAAGGCAACACTAGCCAGATATGACCCCAAGGAGCCAGTTCAACTCTTAATTTTTAACTCCTCCTCCACCATGGTGGGAGCAATTTATCAGCCACAGGTAGTACTAGAATGGCTTCATATGCCAGTAGGGGGTGCCCCTCACTTTCTTACAGAAGTAGACATCCTTGTATCTATGATTCATCAAGGAAGAGATAGAACCCTACAGATTATAGGAAAAGAACCTGATACCCTCATTATCCCCTTCCCATTATCGGATGTACAATGACTCCTAAAACATCATTCATCTTTTTTAATTAGCTTAATAGGCTTCCCAGGACAGGTTGATAATCACTATCCCAAAGATAAATGGATGTCAGTTATTCCAGTATTTTGCTGGCTCGCACCTCGGCTCTTCTGCCAAAGACCCATAAAAAATACTACTACAGCCTTTACAGATGGGGGAAAAAAGGGGGCAGCATTGGTCATATATGACTCCCCTAACCCCCCATGATATATTTTCAGCCTCTAGCTGACAAATCCCCACAATTTAAAAAGCTCTTTGCCATCTATATGGCCCTTGATAAAATTGATGAACCCTTCAACCTTTATTCTGACAGCATTTATGCTGTTAATTTACTCCCATGGCTAGGTCAATCCTTTGTCAAGATAGATGGAAACCCCCTCTCACCCCTGCTAATTAAAATTTCTACACTACTACAAAAATGGGTGGCTCTGTTATTTGTCCAGCATATTAGGTCCACTCCTCCCTCCCAGGTCCTCTTACTGAAGGAAATGCCATAGCAAATGAGGTAGCCACCACTGGAACATTCTCTGCCAGGATAACAGACGCCCAACACCTCCACCATGCCACCATTAATTTATGAGGGCTCCATCTCAGATTCCCCCATATTCCTCTCAAACAACTTACACACATTGTTAAAACCTGCTCTTCCTGTACATCAATGATACATAACCCCACTATACAGAAGATGGGCACCAATCCTCAGGGGCTAATATCTAATGCCCTCTGGCAAATTGATGTAACCCATGTCCCCCAATTTGGCAGACAAAAATACATATTTGTAACTATAGGCACACAGTCCTACTTCCTTTGGGCTACTGCCCAAACTGGCAAAAGTTCAAAAAATATAATAAATTACATGCTTTCATCTTTTGCTATCATGGGCCTCCCCTCCCACCTAAAGACGGATAATGGCCCAGAATTTACCAACTCTCCATTTAAAAAATTTTGTGAAGACTGGAAAATCACCCATCACACTGGCATCCCATATAACCCACAAGGACAAGCCATTGTGGAAAGGTCACATAAAACCTTAAGACCAACTACAAAGACAGGCTCAAACAACGTGTTCTCCCAACATTCAATTAGCATTAACATTGTTTACCCTTAATGCACTCAATGTATATGGAGGCTCTGATGCCCCCCCCCATTGCCCGACACTGGGCCCAGACACACCCCATACCACCCATCATGGTTAAATGGAGGGACCCCCTTGATGGAATCTGGAAAGGATCAGATCCATTACTGACCACAGGGAGAGAATTTGCTTGTGTTTTTGCACAGGATCAACCAAAGCCTATCTGGGTTCCAGCCAGAAATGTCCGGTACCTCCTTGCCCACAAAAAAGATGGCTCACATGGCTCTGTCAGAGACAACGAAAAGAAAGAAGAGGAAATAGCACCCAAAACCACACCAGATCACATGGAAAGATGTCCATGATCTGGTGGAGACTGCTCGCTGCAGATGCCTGCCCCCCAGCTTCCTTCTCTGTCATTCTCATGGCTGTTTTTACCCTACTTAACACCAATGCTTCAGCCAGCCACCCCCCAATACTATGCACTGGAGATTTTATGTCAGGGAAACACATCAAGGGAAAAATCAAATAATCAGAACCACAGACTGCCCCCTAGTGGGCTGTCAAAGCCCATAGAAATCATAATATACCCAAATGCTAGCAGATACAAAACTGATGGATGTGTCTGCTTTCCTTTCCGACAGACAGATCCACCATGCCTCAAGGAAGTTGATACCTATGGAGGCTGCTGCTATTTCAATCCCTGTAGATTGGAACTAGGATTAACTGGAGAATATCAGGGTATAACAGGACAGGAAAGACCCATCTACCTGAAAGATAATAAGTATCTCTATAGAAACCATGACTATTCCCTAATATATGTTAGTGATGGGACTATCGCTGGCATGTTAGAGTGATGGGAAAGTTCTACCCAGGCACATTCTCTAGCTACCCTACCACTGATTTTCATATCTCTCGACAGCTTGTACCCATAGCTAAGCCTGTGCTAACTCATCATAATATTATTCTACAGGAAAAACAGAGGACCAGATAAGATCAACAATGTCCTGGAGCCAATACATTCAATATGTTGCTAACTTTCTTCTCTTCACCACTCACTCTAATGCCTCTAACTGTTTCTTTTGTGTATCTGGCAGTAGATGTTTACAAACAGCAGTACCAGTTAATACCACCCTTTTTTACTCAGAAACAAACAAAAAAAAAGATTTCACTGACTCTCATCTCTTGGATATTCCCTTATTTGAACAACTGGCTAACTATCCAATTTGCATTTCCAGCAAGAATAAGCCTACTCATTACAAATACCTCACTAATGTTACTCTCTCTAGGGTAGCATGCATCACACCTCTTCTTTTTCTATGGTGCAAAGGAAATTCTCAGGCCTGTATTAACTCCTCTTTGTCCACCTTTTGTGTACCTGCAATGATTACTCCCCAGGTGTACCTATTCGAGGAAGAAGAGACCGCCCTACTCTTTCACACCCTCCCGTGGAGAGAAATCTTCATCCCCCTGCTAGTGGGACTTGGACTCGCCCTCTCCCTGGGTGCCAGAAGCGCTGCGACTGCTGCCATTGTTCAAACCCATCACCTGGCAGGAGACAAGCTGGACCAGGCAATGGCATCCACAACTGACAGCCTTGAGTCTCTCCAACGACAGATGAACTCTCTTGCCGGGGTTGTGCTCCAAAACAGAAGAGCACTAGACTTAATAACTGCTGAACATGGGAGGTGGGGTGGGACATGTGTAGTGTTGGGAGAAGAATGCTGTTTTTTTGTAAATGAATCAAATGTTGTTGAGACCAATGTTAATGCTCTCAAAAAGCTTTGTAATAATCTATTTTCAAGATTTCAACCCACCAAACAATTCAGTTGGTTTAGTAACCCCTTGTTTTCATGGCTCCTACCTTTTGTTAGCCCTCTGATTATAGTGTGTGTTATTTTGATGCTGTCTCCCTGTTTCATACAATTTCTTCGCCAACAAATTACTACCATTGCTAAAATTACTACCAATCAGGTCACAGTCAATTATCAGACTTTGGATTCTCCCAAGATAGATGAGTTGGCTCTTAAAGCTTGTGATGACATTCTCCATTATAAAACAAAACAGGGGGAGATGTTGGGGGACCCTGCAGCTAAGGTTGCAGTCCACCATGTCCAGATAGCTCTAAGGAGCTTGGTGCTGTATGGAGGACTCTCTTTCTCAGCAGGGGGCTTCCTGCTCTCTGCCTGACCTTATCTGGAAAGTGTCTCCAAGCACGATGCCTGGCCTTATTTGGAACATGACCTTTGGCATAATTACCTACAATTAAACTGACCTCAGATTTTTTTCTATATGGTAATTAGGCATTGCCCTATAGCCAGATGATAGGATCCCCCTACCACATGTAAATAAAGCATACTATGAACACCTATCAGCTGAAGCTTTAGCTGCTGCCTCCACCCTACATTTTTCCCTGACCCACCCCCCCACCACTGAATAAACAAGCTGTATCACTGAAGCAGTTTCCCAGGTCTTTTCCGTCCATGCTCACTGGTCGTCCTGACCTCGTTCATCGCTTCTGCTCCCTTTGTTCTTGTGGTTCAGTAGCCAAAGGCCCATGAGAGGAGGGAGAGACCCACAGTAGTGATCCTGGGGAATTATTTCCCTAGCCTGTTGCATTTACAAAGCAGAGAACACCTTATATTTTGACTTTCTTCCTTCAAATTTGGATCCTCCCAAGATGGAGATCCTTACCCTTCTATTGTATTGTAACAATGCAGTACAGGAGGCTTCTCTTTGGTGATGTCAAACTTTTTAACAATTACAGCTGGTTTCTCATCAGCTTGAATGTTTTCCTGCCTTGAAATTTCCTCCCTCAAATTAGTCTGTTACCTTTAAATTCAATGTCTCTCAAGTGCAGGAAATTAACAGAATGAAACTAGATTCCTGGTCAAAATAACACATGAATGGCCCCTATCCCAGTTCCCAATAGAGTTCTGGTTCTCCCCTGAAACATCATGAGCTGGGGTGCCATTGTCCCTGTTTCTCTCGACAGCATCATCTTCTAAGCTCCCACCAAAATGTCCCATTAAGATCTGCTGAAAGCATATTAGGTATGTTCTTGTTCAAAGTACCAAAATCTTCTAAATTCCACCCATAAAATAGACCCAAAGGCCTGAGAACCACATGGTTATGTTTATCACACAAATGCCCCCACTCTCAGTACAATATTTTTGTCCAGATTACTTTCCTTATTGTTACAACAAAATATTTGACCAAAGCAGTTTAAAGGAGAAAGAGTTTATTTTGGCTAATAGTTAAATGTTAACCAAGAGTTTATTTGGCTAATGGTCAGTTATATCAGGGGTAATGGGGTCCCAGCATCAGGGGCTTGTGGCAAGTGGTTAAGTTGCATCCACAGTTAGGGAACAGAAAAAAGTAAATGCTTGTGCTAAGCTCAACTTCTCCTTTGTAGACAGTCCAGATTTTAGACCAATGGAATAGTGAAACCCACAATGGGTAAACCATCTCCCCTCAATTAACTCAGTTAGGACAATCTCCTTCAAACATGTCCAGTGGTCTGTCTCCTAGATGATTTTAGATTTCATTTGGTTGGCAATGGGTATTAACTATGACAGGGATCTATTTAGCTGTGTCCTCACAAGACAGTGACCTTGCATCTCTTCATAAGGGAAAAAACTTCCATTCTACCTACATGACCTCTTCATAGCTGAAAAGGCTGGAGCCTTTGTAATACCATTAGGCTGGGTTGAGGATTTCAACATATGGATATTTGGGGGTCACAATCCTTTAGACCACAGGCCTAGATTCCCCCCAAAAGTTCTTCACCCTAAAGCATTAGCTCTTACATCCCAGTCAGGCCTAGCTTGATGGGAACACTAATTCCATATCTCTTGAATCTATTCCTTGACAGAGAATGAGATGGGCATATTCTACCTTAAACTGGCCCACTTTAAAGATCATGGGATGGTCCTGGAGGAACAAGCCAGGGTGGAACAACTTTACACAGTCCTGGAAAACCCCAGCTTCTCCCCAATGGGAGTTCTACTGAGAATATTCTTTATCCCTGGAGCTTCTTTCCCATCACCACCATTATGTTGATCTACCACCACATCCATCTCCAGGATGTCACCTTCCACCGCTACCTGATACCCAATGACTGTACCATTCAGAAGGTGAAACTGAAGACCAGGAAGACAGGCCCAGGGTGGGCCGATAAAAAACTTGGAATGCAGATAAATCCTCACTTTGGCATGAGTATTGACTCACATAAAGGGGTCAGGATGTGGATGTTTCTGCTCTCAGCCTTTGTTTAGTCCTCTCACATGCCATCTTTCCCCAAAATGCACTTGTCGCTATTTTACCAATCTCTGCTCAGCCTTCTAAAGCTTCTCTCAAAACATCAGAAGGATGCCTGACATGTAGCCTTTCCCTCTCCCTTCTTCTCTGATAGTGAACATATTCCCACTCTGAACATGACAGGGGTCAAATATGAAGCTCTCTTGTGGTGTAACAGAGAAAAGGGGTACAAAGGAGATGTCACCATTCACCTAATGGTCATCCTCACACAAGTGTACTGACCCAACATCTCACCTTATTCTACAAGACCCTATAGCTTAGAAATCTCCCTGAACCATTGTCTGTAATGTTCCCTAGGCCATAGATGATGAAGAAATGAAGTTCCAGTTTGTGCAGATACACAAGTCACGCTACACCATGTCTGGTTCTGAGAATCTGGAAATCACCCCCACGGTGAGAATCCGAATATTTTCTACTCTTCGTGATCAGATGCCAGGCTTGAGTAAACCTGTACAGCAGTCACAGGCATTAGCAGCAAATTGGCATAGCGTAGAAATCAAGTGGGACTGGGCATGAGTAAGAACACATCAAATATTGGTGGAAAGGAATTTAAAGGGAAGGAAGGTCATGTTCAAATGGTGAAAAAAATGCATTTAAGTTGGAGACACTTTGAAGTGTCTTCTAGTGAAAAGGCAACAGGACATCTCTGTAGTTGAACACCGTGGGTTTAGTGCTCTCCAGAACACACTCCATGGAGAATGTGGGGAATCTCAGTTTTAAAAGAAAGTGTGAGTTTAAAAGTACTGCAGGAGTTCAGCCTTGATTCGGTAACTTAGGGGAAGATCTGAAGAAGATTCACTCTAGATTGAGTGGTGTGAAGGAGCAGGGAAAATCTACTACTGGGAATCTCAACAAATTTAATCCTAGGGAGAGAAGACTAAAGAGAGTAGAATGCCTCAAGTCAGGATGTTGGGGATGTGGGATGCTTAGTTACCTTTCTGAAGTAGGTATCCTGTATTTGTGCAATAGGAGATAATAAGGCCCATCTGCAATCTCACTGGTTTATAATGACACTGAGGCCTAGTAGTAGGGCTCCAACAGCTCCTAGGCACTAGACACAGCTCTTTCTCAGAATCCTCCTCCTACTTTGGATCTGGGATCAGGCATTTGGCCACAATAACCAAATTTTCATTATTGTTATATTTAAACATAAAATGTCTCCAAAGCTCAGTTACTAAAGGTTTGGAAATGGGGTCATTTGGACACTGGCTTCATCAGTGGATTAATCAATCTATTGATGACTTTATACTGAATGGGAAATTAGAGGTATGGCCAGATTGTAGATAGTAGTTCACTATGGGCATGCCTTTGAAGAGTATATCTTAGCATGGAGTCCTTCCTCTCATGATCGCTGTACAACCCACCCATTATGAGGCAAGGAGCTTTTCACTGACATGTCCTCTCCACTATGGTGTCTCACCTTGCCCCAAGCCCACAGGGATGAGGCAAATTGACCATGGAATGGAACTATGAACCAAAATACATCTTTAATCCTTTTAGTTGTTTTTCTCAAGTATTTTATTAAAGCAAGAACAGGCTGGCTAATACAACATTATTCACATTTTACAGCCTGCATCAGAGAAGCTTCCAGTTAATGGTGGCCTGTGTTTGAACTAGGGCTGCATGAGTATAATGGCATTGAAATGACAACAGGCTTGGTGTGTGAGAATCAGGACAGGATACATCATGCAACTGTACCACAGGCAAATCAAAAGAACTAATTAGTCTTTGTAACAAGCCTGAAAGCCATGTGTCCAGATTATGAAACCCAGACAATGAAAACACATCTAGAATCCATTTAGGTCTGTTGGAGAAATTCCATTAGCCTGTCTTGTTTCTCCTCGTACATTAAGGATTTTCCCATTGCTGTGACAATATTCTTAACAAAAACCACTCAAGGAAAGGAGCATTTATTCGGCTCACAGCTTAAGAGGATGTGGTTCATTGTGGCAGGGAAGGGAAGGCAGACTTCATGGGAACATGTTGCTGGGACTCCTTACATGTTGAAGAATCTGGAATGAGAGAGTGGGAAATGCTGGCTCTCAGCTGGCTTCTCTTTATTTAGTCCAGGACCCGAGCCCAACGGACGGTGACACGCATAGGCAGGATGGGCCTGCCTTCCTCAGTTAAACCTCCCTCACAAACATACCAGAAGTATGTCTCCTAAGTATTCTAAATCTAGTCAAATTGCCAGTGTAGATTAACTCCCTTAGTCAAACCGTCCCAGTTGCAACAAATAAAAGAGAAACAAGAACTATTGTCTACGGTGAAAATGTCCCTGTGACTAGCGATTGGGTCTTAACATGCACAGTAAGGAGGAGAATGGTAGATCCAAACACCAGATAATGTCAAAGCAGTAGGTATGGCCTGGGGATTATACACGAGAGTTTTATTCTTCCTTAAGTGGTAAAAAGAAAACATAAAGAATGAGAAATAATAGGGTGACGATTATGGAGATTATAATAACACTTTAGAGAGTTCAAAAGGAGGAGACTTGATACAGATTTGTAGTAGAACATAGTGATGGGAAAGGTGCTGAAAGATCAGAGAACTCATCGTGTTCTGACATCCAGGCTGACCTGTCCATGTCAGAAGGCAGCAGCTCTGAGGATTTTCAGAGGGTCTTGTTCAATGTCTCCAGACGGAACATACATCTAATAGTTAGAAAGAAGTGCTATTTATGTTTTGTTTGGGAAACATGAACCCAGGAATGAATACTTATGAGTTTTCCAACAGTATCCATTTTTAAGTAGAGGGAGTGAGAGATAAAGGGATGGGATTCTGTTATTTCACAAAGAATAACCCAGGGCCACTGAGGTGCTTCAGCAGAGAGAGTTCAGTTGACCTGGCAGACAGATCCCTTAGCTTAGGAAGGTGACAGTCTGGCAGATAGAGCCTACATAAATAATTAAAAGTGGAGACCAAGTCCAGTAATAGCAAATGCCAGAAAGCAAATATGGCATTGTGATAGAGTGACATGGCACTTTGACTGGGAGTTCAGAAAAGCATCTCAAAAGAAGATGCTCTTTGAGTTCAGAAGGATTCAGGTGTGTGGGGATCTATAGGAGAATGTTTAAGACACAAGGAGCGTATGCAGATGCACAGAGGAGAACAAGCTTGACACCTCCAGTGACAAAAAGGAGGTCAATGTTGCAGTGTCAGTGCATGCAAAGAAGATGGGGGAAGGCCAGAGCATCACATGTCCAATAACCCTGGTGTGGAGTTTGGTTTTGTTCTAAGTGCAATTCAAGTTCTTGGTGAGTGCTAAGCACAGAAGTACAGGACTTATTTACTTTGATAAACAACCCCTTGGAGTTGGGGTGATAGCTAACAAAATGCTTGCTATACAAGACTGAGAACCAAAAGTTAAAAGCTGGGTGTGGTAGCACATACATGCAAACCCAACACTGGAGAGGTAGAGACAGGAGGATCCCTAGAGTTTGCTGGCTAGACAACCTACCTGTATTCGAGAGAGCCATGTTCAGTGGGGGACCCTGTCTCAAAAATAAGATGGATAGCAATATCAAAAAAACACCTATTGTTAACTTCAGGCCTCCGCATGCAGGCCACACAGGTACATGCACACTCAGGTACACACAAAGTTGCCTCTGGCCAGAGATGAGAATTTATGATAGGCAGTCAATAACAGAATCAGCTACAAGTCAAAAGGCTCCTTCAGTACAAGAGGTGAGAGGTCATGGTTGCTTAGATGAGGACAGTAACTGATTTTTTAACCTAATGCATCACACATACCAGGCAAACATTTTGCCAAAGAATCTGGCTGCATTCTGGTCATGCCTTGAGAACTTGAGTGAGGTTGAATTTAAAGGCAATGGACTGATTTCTTTGACAGAGGAAATATCAAGTCAGGAGGGCATTCAGATTGTCACATGGGACAAGGCATTTGACCATGATAACCATGATAACTGTTTGCTACATCTCTGAAATTTGTGAGAAAAGGAACACCAAAAAGTAAAGTTGTAACCAATGCATTGTGCTAAAGAAGAGGAAGCTGCAAGTCTGCTAAGACAACAGGAAAGTGAGGACCAGACCCCACCTGCAGGGTGGCTCGGCAGGCCAGCTGCGGGAGGCTCGGGCCAGCTGCAGGAGGCTCTCCCTGTGCTCGTGGGTTGTTGGCCACCGATCCACGAGGGCAGGAAGAACAGAAGCGGCGAACGGGGTCAGAACGGCCGGTGGGCGCTGACGGAAGACAGCTCTTCCGGGGAGACTGATCCCAGGCTGGTCCCAGGTGCAGTGAAACAGCAATGACACAGCTCCAGGCAGTAAGAACAGCTCAGCTCCAGGCAGTGATACAGCTCCATTTATTAGTGGGAAAAGTAGAGAATTTATAGTGTGGAGGCAGTAGCAAAAGCCTCAGTTGATAGGTGCTCATAGTATGCTTTATTTACATGTGGCAGTGGGCTCCTATCTTGTCAGACGTCAGACAGTGCCTGATTATCATATAGAAAAAACCTGTGGGTAGTTTTTACTCCAGGTAACTATGCCAAAGGTCATGTTTCAGATAAGGCATCTGTGTTTGGCGGCACTTCAAGGTGAGCCAGGAAGAGAGCAGGAGGCCCCCTGCTGGAAAGGGGAGTTTTTCCATTTGGCGCCGAGCCCCTCAGGGCTATCCGGACATGGAGAAACTACCCTGATTATCATATAGAAAAAACCTGTGGGTAGTTTTTACTCCAGGTAACTATGCCAAAGGTCATGTTTCAGATAAGGCATCTGTGTTTGGCGGCACTTCAAGGTGAGCCAGGAAGAGAGCAGGAGGCCCCCTGCTGGAAAGGGGAGTTTTTCCATTTGGCGCCGAGCCCCTCAGGGCTATCCGGACATGGAGAAACTACAACACTAACAGCAGGGTTTCCCAACACCCACCCATCAGAGGCCCCAACCTGGGAAAATGCAAACTTAATTGAAAGAAGATATTCTGAACTGAGAATGCAGCTGAAGACGTTCCCTGCTCAAAATGATTGCCTAGGGAGTTGTTTCCACAGATTCAGCAACCAAAGCACACAGATGTCAGCACGACCATGGTTCTGGGGGTCAGGCTCTACCTGAATGTGGCAGCAGAGCCTGACAGCATTCTCCATGTAGTGCTGGTTTTATAGGCTTAAAATATACCAGACTGAAGAGATTATAGAGTCTTATGCTGTGGTTTCAGAGACACCATGAAACCAGGTAATATGTAGCAGAATTGGATTCCCTACAAGGAGGCCCTTTGTGGACATTCTGTGAATCAAAATATGGAGGTAAAGCATAAGGACCAATAAATACCCCCCAAGATATTGGAGATACCAGGACCATGAGACCTACAGAGGAAAGCTACAGGTTTGGAATATAGTTGGCTCTAGGGAGAGGATGTGTGCAGGAGGCAGCAGATGACAGTGGTGCCAAAGCACTTTGGAACACAGATGGTTCCATCACAGGCTCCAGATACTGCATGTGTAGCTGCAGGATTCTTGGCTTGCCCTTCTGTGTTTCAGTCCTGCCTTTCTTCAAACAGTCCTAGCAACATTTTGATTCTTCTTTAGAGTGAGAATATCTACTCTGTCATTCACGTTGAACATATGTGACTTTTCTGTGCTCACAGTTAAGGGACTGTCTGAGTTTCAGAAGAGATACTGAAGAACCACACATGTACTGTTTAACAGTGTGAAGGCTGTTGAAGACTAGGAGGACTCTTGATGTCCCACTGAATACATTTTGCATTATGATATGCTCATGAGCTTATAGGGACAGGTGGAATGAGGTGATGGCTTAGAACTGATGTGTTTGGGTGTGAAGTTTTCAAGGGAGGAAGTTGTGATGGTTAATACTATCAGTTGGATAGGAACTAGAATCACCTAGAAGACAAATCTCTAGGCATGCCTGTGACATTACACAGATGAGGTTAGCCTCGAGGCGTGTCTATAAGGGATCTGTCTAGATTAGGTGGAGGTGAAAAACCCACCCAGAATGTGTGTACAGGGATCCTAGAATGAAAAAGACAATGAAAATGGGCCCAAGTGCTGGCATCCATCACTCTCTGCCCTGTGACTATGGATGCAGTGTAACTAGCTGACTCCAAATCCTTCTGCCATGACTTCCCTGGCATGATGGAATGTACTCTCAAATTGTGAGTCAAAGAAACCCTTTCCCCATTAAATTATTCTTGTCAGGGAATTTTATCATAGCAACAAGAAAAATAATCAACATGGTTGCATTTAAGACTCAATAGGAATGAGGATTTGGCCTGAAGAATTGAGGGATTGGAGTCAATATGGCAGAGGTAAAGGAAGATGTATCCAACTAAAGGTGAAGGGAATAAGATCTGGCCTGGGATATGCAAGCACTACTTGTACATGAGCTCTCACTCATCCATGGGTGTGACAGTTTGAATCTGGAATGTCCCTCAGAGGCTTGTGTCTTTGAACACTTGATTCCCATCTGATGTTACTATTTTGGGTGTGTATAGAAACTTATAGATGTGAACCCTGGCTAACAGAAGTAGGTCACTAGTGGAAAGCCTTGAGAGTTGTCACCTAGACACTACTTCCTGCCTCAGGATCTCTTCTTTGTGGGATATAACGAGCCATGCCACAAGCTCCTGCCAGCAAGAATGGAATGTCAGCTGCTGTGCATTCCCCCAATGTGAAGCAATGACAAAATAAATCCTTCCTCCTTAAGTTACTACATGTCAGGTATTTTGTCACAGCAATGAGCAAAAAAACTTAACATAATATGGTCCCCAGAGGAGGTTTCAACCTCCTGAGTCAGGATGTATGTTCAAAGGTGGTGGTTTACTATACAGTACAGAAGATATCCAATGTCCCTGTTCGGTAAGCAGGACCAAGAAGGTATCTGTGCAGTGAGAGACTTTAGTCCCATGGTGAACGATGGCTTCTCCCATGGCAAGTCTTTCTCTTTTCAGGAGCTAGAACTGTGCTATCAGAGCCCCAGAGAATTCCAGCTCTTCTCTGAGATCCACGTTGGCCACATGGGTTCTGGGATTAAGTTGCAACTGAAGAGACAAGAAACATATGATTCTAGTACGAGACACCTTGCTGAAACCAGGTAAAGTCAAGTCAAGTCCAGGGACTCCAGAAGTGAAAGAAAGTCAATGAGTAGAAGACACACATGATCAATTTTTCTTGGTGGCGAGAAATAGCCCAGAAAAGTTATGTAGCTTTTCCAAGTTCTGTAACAGGTGGTATGACTTCAAACTTAAACTTCAACCCTGTGTTAGTCAGCTTTTCCTAACTGTGACAAAATACCTGAGGAAAGCAGTTTTTGAAAGGAAAGGTTTAGGAACTGGAGAGATGACTCAGCAGTTCAGTGCACTGGCTGTTCTTGCAGAGGATCTGGGGTTGGTTCTCAGCACCCACATGATGGCTAACAACCATATTTACCTCCAGTTCTGGGTGATCTGGTGCCCTCTTCTGGCCTCTGTAGGCATTGCTCACAAGAGTGAACTTACACTCATGCAGGAAAAATACTCATACACATAAAAATTTTTAAATAAATATAAAATAATAGGTTTATTTTGGCTCCTCTTGTTGGAGTTTCTGTTCAAGTTCAGTTGCCTCCATCACTTTGGGCCTGAACTGAAGCACATTTGGCAATTGGAGCATGTGACAAAGGAGGGTGCTCACCTCATAGTACCCCTGAAGCAGAGAAGCAGAACTAGAAATAGAAATAGAACTAGAGACATAAATAAGACAGAAATATAGATAGGCAAGAAAAGGTATCCATGACCAGATACACACTTCTAGATACACTCCCAGGGACATGCCTCCAACCTTTCTCCTTCTAGTTTCCACTCTCATTCTCAGTGTTCCATTCAATTATGAGTACAATACTACATTTATCCATTCATAAAATCACAGCCCTCATGTTCACTACTACTGCAGGACTAATCCATGGACACATGAGCATTTAACAGGGAACGCATCATATTCCAACCATTACATACACTAAGGTCTTTTCTCTCTTTGGTTCCATGATATTCTCCCTACTGACCTTCAATTGCCAGATATTTTGTTTTTGTTTTTTGAGTCAGGGTCACCATGTGGCCCCAGCTTGCCTTGAAATGGCTATAGAGACCAGGCTGGCCTCAGTCTCACAGAGATCCTCCTGCCTCTGCCTTCCAAGTGCTGGGACTAAAGGCATGTACCACCATACCTGACAAATTTACCAGATTTTAACATTCACAACCCTCTGGCATCATTTCACATGATGGCTTAACTTTAAGATGAAGGGGTAAGCATTGAACAATTCTATGACTGATCTACTAAACCAGTTGTTCCAGAAGCAGACACTCAATACTGGATCAATCCATATTTTCTTTTTATAATTAAGTTTTGTTTTTAAGACTGGAAAGATGGCTCAGCAGTTAAGAGAACTTATTGCTCTTCCAGAGGACCTGAGTTCAGTTCCCAGCACCTAAATGGTGGCTAACACCTGTCCTTAACTCCAGTTCCAGAGGATCCAAAGCTCTCTTCTGATCTCTCTGAGAACCGGCACACACAGACTGCACTTACATACATACAGGCAAAACACTCATATACCTAAAATAAAAATATTAATTAATTAATCTCATTCTGTGACAATTTCATACATGTGTACATTGTATTCTGGCCACTCTCTGCCACACACACACACACACACACACACATACACACACACACACACCTTCTCTTTTCTCTCTTCTACCCATACTAGTCCCCCTCCTTTCCTGTAAATCTCTTTCTAATATTGTTTTGTGTCTTTCGAAGTTTAACAGAGCCAACTGTGTAACCATGGGTTTTGAACTATCCATTAGAGCCTGGTGGACCTAGCAGTGGGTTTTACAAATGGACACTATGCCTCCCCTCTCCCATAATCTTAGTTGCCAAGAGTTTAGCAATAGTAGCTACTTTCCCATTCACAGGTGCCTATTGGGCAGACCCAACTCCTGTAGGCCCAGTGCCAGTTAGCAGAACAGCTGTGAATTCATGGTTGTCATGATTGTATTGTGCTTAAAAGACTGCATTTCACAGCCTTCCTCCTTGGGTTGTGAAATGCCACCTTCTCCCTGGATGTCAGAACCCTTTGGACACATACATTCTCTCCACCCCTCTTCCCCATGGTTCCTTCACAGGGTGATATAAATGTCTTGTTTAGGGGTGATCATTCAGTCATCCTTTATTCTCAGCAGCTTCTGTGTTCATGGTTCTCTGCTTCCACCTTCATTCACTGGAAAGAGAGACTTCTTGTATGACAGAGCAGGCTGTCATATTTAGAAGGTTATTTGATACTACGACAGTTTAACGAAGGAGCATCAGTAGCTCCCCATCCCAACCCATCCATCCTAACATCTGTTCAGATACGGAATTTTACATCAGCTTTCAGGCCTGGATTCTATCTTGTCCAGCAGGCCTCAAGGCCTAGCTTAGAGTGGTTGGTTACCCTGTAATGGTTGTGCCACTATTACAGTAGGAGAGACATCTTGCCTAGCAGGTTGATTTTGAATTCATAGAGTTCACATCTAGGTAAAATGTTGATACCTTTTATTCCCCGAGCAGCCTGCAGTACCATCTGGCTCTGTGAAATCTAGACATCAGGGAGGAAGCTTATAAGTCCGTTCCACCTTAATTTCTCTATATCTTGCATCCAGGGTATGTGCTGCTTTCTGAAATAGGGCCTTACCAACCACTAAAGTAATCAACCAAGAAGAATGGTGAGAATCTGAACTGTTTAGCAGACATATTGGGCCTCTCTGATGAACAAGTCTTATGGAAGTATCCCACATCTGATCCCACATCTGGGACTGGGTTTTTGTTTTGTGACCCATTGCTTCTGGGATTGGTATTATCTAGCCCTGTAAGGTATCTACCTTTAAACTCACTTTTGCGGTTTTTTAAAATTGGATTACCAAGTACTAGGTTTTCATGTGACTTTTTCATAACTGCTTCATTTTGATTATGCTTACCCCATCCACCTCTATATCTCCTCCATCATGCTACCCATCTCCCTGTTTGAGCCCTGTGCCCCTATCATTCTCTCTCTATCTCTTTCTCTCTCTCTCTCTCTACCCTATTTTATCAATGTGCTACTATCACCCTTCCCTTGAAGCAAACACCCCACTGGCTACTTTCTATTTTCCTGCCTTCCAGAGGTGTGCCAAGCTAAACACAGAAATATAAACAGTCAAGGCTAGGGTCAGCTCATGAGAAATAAAATGCAGTGTTTTTCTTTCTGGTCCCATGTTGTCTTATCGTATATTATCTTTTTCCAGTTTCACTTTTTTATCTTTCATAATTTCATATTTCATATATCTACATATATATATATAATTTTATTATCCATCGGTTGATGGACACCTAGGCTGATTTCATTTCCTAGCTATTTTAAATAGAACTGCAGTGAGCACAGATGTGCAAATGTGTATGTAGTAGGATACAAATTCCTTTGTATATATGCCCAGGAGTGGTACAGCAGGGTCATGTGGGAGGTTTATTTCTAGTTGTATAAGGAGCCTCCAGACTGGCTTCCAAAGTGACTGTACCAGTTTACACTCCAACTACCAGTGTGCTACAAGTTCCCCTTTCTCCACATCCACACAAGTATTGTTGGCAATTGTATTCTTGACAATGGCCATTCTGGCTGGAGTGAGATGGAAACTTAAAGCAGTTTTAATGTACATTGCTCTAATGGCAAAGTGTTCCTAGTCAATTGTATTTTTCCTTTCAGAAGTCTGTCTATATCCATAGCCCATTGTTCAGCTGGATTGTTTCTTTTTTTTTTCTTTTGAGTTTGTTGAGTACCTTGTATCTTCTAGTTACTGATCCTCTATCAGGCTATAGCTAGCAAGTATCTTCTCTCATTCTGTGGACTATCTCATCACTTAACAGTTTTCCATGAGATTCCATTTGTCAGTTGTTGATTTTCTTTCCTATTCTACCAAAATCTTAGTCAGAAAATCCTTACCTATTCCTGTGTGTTTAAGTGTACCCCTACTTTTTCCTCCAGTAGTTTGAGGGCATCATATCTTATAATGCCATCTTTAATCCATTTCAGTTTATTTTTTGCAGAATAGGATATAGGGATCTAATTTAATTCTTCCACATGTTGATATCCAGGTTTCCCAGCACTGTTTGTTAAAGTGGTTGTATTTTATCCAGTGTACATTTTTGGATCCTTTGTCAAACATTATATAGCTGTAGCTGTGTGGACTTATATCTGGGTCTTTTATTCTATTGATCTGTGTGTGTGTGTGTGTGTCTGTGTGTGTCTGTGTGTGTCTGTGTTTGTATGTATATGGCCAGCTGTGAAGACCCTAACCTGGATCGGGTCCCCTGCCAATTGGGGGGACAAGAGGTGTGGAGTCACAATGCACAGACTCCAGGAGTCGGGTAGAAGCAAGCACTAGGCGAGGTGCTGCAGGCTCACTTAATGCAGGAGGGGGCAGGCCTTATATTTCCCTTCTCTCCACCCCCAAGTCCCGTTAATCAGCGTATTGTTTTCTGATTGGTCCATGCCACGCAGTCTGTCATCAGTCACTGGGCTCACGAGCAGGGTACTGAGGCCTGGGCTCCTTTTGTCAGGCTATTTGCAGACCAAGAAGTGAAGTGAATTCTCGCTGAATCCCAGGGCTCTGGGTCTGCACCATCTTTGGAGGCCTCCTGCTACATTTCCACCCTTTTTCTTTAAAAATGACTGTCCAGCAAGAGCCTGTAAGCAGCCCCACCTCGGAATGACCCCAGGATCCTGGACTGTACCTGTCTTAAGTTGTCGTATTCGGGCATGAACCTTACCCGTCATTGGAGCATGGCACACACGTCCATGTCCTGGCTTAGGTTGATTCAGCCCAACAAGATAATTGACTACCAGCCCTCCAAGGGGTATTGTCCTGGGGGATCAGTCAAGGTGGGGAATTATCTGTAGGAGGCCTTGTACATTTGTGCAAGCCAAGTCTGTCAGGCTGCATAGGACAGGTTGAAATCATCTTCATGTATTGCTCTGAGAGCCTGATACACCGCAGATTTTCTCTAAGAACCCTGAATTGATGTCCAGTGTGGGGGCGTGGGTATAATTTAGAGCAATAATTTGATTAGTTAGTAATATAGAATAATTAAGAAACTTTTGATTCCAGTGGCCATGAATATAGTGCGCGAGTTGTAGGCGTGCTTCAGTAATATTTTGTACTTTATAGGGGGTGAGACAAAGTGACCTAAAGCAAGGGTCACAAGCTACCAGAGCCATGTCTTTGGTAATTGCCAGCTTTTCACCTAAGAGATCAATTTGCTGTTGTAACACATTAATTGCCTGGTGAAGATGCTGATTGACAAGGGACTGAGTGTGAAAGGTAGAGGAGGTTTTGGACATGGCCTCGTTGAGTGTCTCCACTCTGCAATAAGGCAAACGGGGGCCACACACAAATGGGGGTAGGGGGCAAGGATGTTGTGTGATCAATGGATGTAAGGATTTTGTTTTTGGCACAAGTAGAGGGATTGGTGTTAGTGTAAGTGCCGTTGGAAAGCTGAAGGCCCTGCTGTGCCAGTAACAGCCTCATGTTCATGCAGGCATGTGGACCACAGAGGTTCCAGTTACTGAGTATTGATTCACAGTTGGTATGGGAGAGCATAATGCCGCAGGGATAGGTGGGGGCAGTTGTCTCCAAGATCCTAGGGGGTGATTAGAGGGGGAGAGGCTGAAGTGGCAAAAGGGAGGGATGGCATGGTTGGGCTTAGGGTGGCATCTCTGCCATGGTATAGGGAGCATGAGGAAAAAGGGTGCAAGGGAGTGTGTGCATGGGCAGTTGGGGAGCAGTGGGCATAGAATGGCAGGGCAAAATGGGGGCAGAGGGGTGGCGTTCCCCTCCGCCTCCCCTGTTATTATTGTCCCCAGTGCAGCGAAGACCAAGGTTACATCAGTGTTGTTGAAGGTAGGGGAAAGGCCCTGGAGTTTAAGAATGTAACCCGAGGAGGCACTGCCAGTATAATCTTGGACGGTCAGGTTGAACAGCCCAATGCATGAGGATGCGTTGTTGGTAGTGAAGCTCAGAGAGTTATTTAGGGGCCAGGAGCCATTGAGTGATTCCCAGGAAGTAACTGGGTCCATGGTGGGGAGGCCAAGCATAGAATTAGTTGAATAGAGGGTGGGGTATGCTGGGGAATGAAGCGACAAGGGCAAGGGTATAGGCGGGGAGGGGACCAAGGCCCAGAGATCATGGGCATGACAGGGGCGGGGAAGAGCAAACCAATTATCCAGATAGCGGCAAAGTCTCTGGGTCCTGGGGGTCCTGTTGGTCAGTTGCTGGTCTCACATCTCTCGCTGGAACCCAAACTGGCTTTGTTTCTGTCTGAGGAATCACACAAGCATAGCCTCACCCTCTTGTTAACAAGGAGGTGGATGGTTGCCATTGACATGTTACGGGGTCCTTCCATCTCACTAGTGGCAGGGGTATAGGTGCCATTGACATGTTATGGGGTCCTTCCATCTCACTAGTGGCAGGGTGTAGGCCTAGGTATGGTAGCCCAGTGTTTGTAGGCTGGGCTAAACCCATTTTCATTGAAGGACAGGAAATTAATGCTGAATAGAGCTTCAATTAGAGCCAGGTGTGTGTCCCTTTTAGACTCAGGGGTAGCAAATATTTGTAATGGTTCTTTGAGGGTCTTATTTGCCCACTCCACAATGGAGTGTTCCTGTGGATTATAAGGGATGCCAAGGGAGTGGCTAATTTTCCTTGTTGACAGGAATTATTGGACCCATTATTAGTTTTTAGTGTTCATGGCTCTCCCATTACCAGCATTGCTGATTTGACCACCTTAATGGCGTGTGAGGCCTTTACACCGGTTTGAGTGATGGAAAAAGAAAAAAGGAGTAGGTGTCAACAATGACATGGACATACTTAAGATTACCAAAGGAGTTATAATGGGTGACATCCATTTGCCAGAGGGCATTGGGTAGGAGACCACGCGGGTTAACTCCATATCGATTGAGGGGGCCTAAGGGAGCAAGGGGTGCACATGTAACGCAAAACCTGCTCAGATGTTTGCATTGAGAGATGGGTAGGTTGGGTAGAAGGCGGTGCAGACTGCGAGGAGAAAGGTGAAATTGTTGGTATAAGGCTCTGGTTTGTTCTAGTAGAGGAATCTCCACAGACATAAGTTTATCTACTTTGTCATTACCCTTTGCCAAGATCCCAGGGAGCTTGGTGTGTGATCTAATGTGGGAGATGTGCCAGGGCCATTGTCTGTTATCTAAGATAATCTGGAGAGCTCTCATCATTCTAGTGATGGGATCCTTGTGGCCTTTTACTCAAGCAAAGGGAAAACATCTGAAGGCCTGAACTGCATACTGGCTGTCGGAGAATATATTGAGCAGCTCAGTCTGACAGACTTGGAAGATTTTTAACAAAGCCAGGAGCTCCCCCAACAGGACAGATCCAGGATTGGCTTGTATGTAACAGGTGTCATCCTTTCCCATGCACTGAATGATAACGCCATAACGGGACTTATTGGCATCTGAGAAGGCTAGTGTGGCTAAAGGTAGGGGGTTTTTGCAGGGGGAAGTGTGTGGCTGAGTGGTGATTTCCAAACAGGCCAGACTTGCCAGTTGCTTATCTGGGGGTGTGTGGTTATCCAACTCCCCTGGAAACCCAAACATCATTAGTTGGAAACCCAGAGAGTCTGCCCATAATGTTTGGGAATGTTTAAGAGGAAAGGGCAGTATAATTTTGTCAGGTTCCTTTCCGAATATGCGCCTGGCTGTTTGTAGGGCCTTAATTGCTAACTGGAAGGCAATATCATACTTAGAGCTAAGCCTAGTTAGATCCGAGGTAGCCAGGTGGATCCACACCAGGGGGTCTTGCTGCCATAGAGCCCCCAAGACACCATTTTTCAGTCCAGAGGATTAAGGCCAGTAATGGTTCTGCTGGGTCATGACATTGGAGTGACTCAGACCAGAGTATATGATCTATCTTGTTAAGAAGATCCTTAGCTGACTGGGTGAGAGGATCCTTGAATTTGGTGAATTATGGCCTTCCAACAGGGAGAACAAGGCCCGGAATTCCAAGTCAGGGACTGGTATAAATTGTTTGAGCCAGTTTATAGTCCCACAGAGTTCTTGGAGCTCCATCAAGGTATATACAGATTTTTGCAAGATGGAAGGGTTAAGAGGTTTAATTACAGTATCTGTATGGTAGCCAAGGAATGTGAAAGGTTGGATGTACTTTAACTTGTCTCATGCAATGTGGAGACCTAGACATTCTAAATCAGCAAGCAGACTGGATATTGCAGCCTGTAAAGTATTGTGAGATTTGTGTGCTAGCAGTATGTCGTCCATATAGTAGATGACAATTAGGTCCTTGGAGATGTTGGTTAAGGCCTTATTAACATATAATTGACAGATTGTGGGGCTATTTTTCATA
>NW_008357929.1:10489275-10492539 GCF_000622305.1 Nannospalax galili | reverse complement strand
ATGTGGCCAAGCCTCAATTGTTCAGCTACCAAATTTTTGAGGGCAGATAATTTAGGTTCTATTATAGGCCACTGGTCCACCCAAATGGCATCATTAGAGAGCCAGGTGATGGGGATCGGCTCAGGGGCCAAGATTGGAGTCGATCCCGGGTGGGTAGTGGCCATTAGGACTGGCGGTGTTGGGCAAGGTGGTGTCCTTTCCCTGATAGTCCCAAGTTATCGTGGAGCATGATATCATCATAAAAGACATGGTCATCCATGGTAAGGATCGTGCCCATGTCCTCTAGGATGTCTCGGCCCCATAAATTACGGGGAACATCCACTACTATGGGGGTAACTGTGCCCTGGTTCCCATCCAAGTCCTTCCAATATACTGGACGTGTGACCAGCTTGGTATCTTATTTTCCACCAACTTCTTTTATTAGTGGGCCTGACCGGTATTCCCAATGAGAGAATTTAAGGGATTCAGTTTCTGATATAATGGTGACATCAGCCCCTGTGTCTACTAGGCCCTTTATGGCAGTTCCATCTAGGAACAGGGTCATTAGTGGGGAGTGGTTGAGGATTGGGAGAGTCCATAATATCTGTCTCATTTCCCTTCTTGTGGGCGGGGCTGAGAGGCACCCCAGGTGGAGTTTAAAGGAGCCAAGTCTGGTTGAAGCTGTGACCTACAGTCTTTAGCCCAATGGAATCCTCTTTTGCACTTGGGGCAGCGAGTCTTGGGGCAGGCTGTACCTCTTGGGCAGTGGCTACAAAAGTGGCCAAGCCCCCCACAGTTCCAGCAGCCTTCCTGTGTGCCAAAGTGGGCAGGTTTTCCTTGTGACAAAAGAGTCTCCAAGGAGGCTCAATAGGGCCTGCCCTAGGGTCTAAGTCTCTAGTAGCAAGTACCCATTTGTGAATGTTATCATTGCAGACAGGCAGGATAGCATTACAAGTAGGGATGTTTAATCCCTCCCAAGTTAATTGTTTGATAAGCACCTCTCAGGTGGGTCCAGACTCCACCCTCCACTCTACTGCCTCGGTGACATGGGTAAGGACTCCCCTGACTGTTGAATCAAATTACAGAAAAAGACTTGTGGGTCATGGCAACATTTAAGGGCCTTAAAGGCCAAGTCAGAAACTTGTTGAAAATAGGCATGGAGGCCAATAGTAGACTGGGAGATGGGGTCAGTATATTGTCCACATCCCGTGAGCATGTCCAATGTAATGTTGAGGCCATATTGGAGATTTAGGCATGCCTAGTTTTCAGCCTGATCGTCATAGGCTGTGCACCAGTTTAGAAAGACTGAGGGTTCTAAGACTGCCTTTAGTAAGCTATACCAATCATAGTGGGTTTGTAACTGTAAGGACCACTGGCGAAGAACCTGTTCAAAATATGGGGAGTCAGGGCCTGATTGCTCAGCTGCCTTGAGGATAAGAATGAGGTCAGCAAGTGGGGTGGGCAGCCATGGATGCTGAGCCTCATTAGGGCCAACATTAACCGGAAATGCAGACAAAGGCAGGTGAGGCTTTAAGGAGGGCAGCCTAGGAGGGAGGGGCACGGTAGCAGGGGAAGGGGTGGGATGGTTATTGGTCGGGGGAGAGGGTAACCCCTTCCACGGGTAATGGGGCAGGGGAATCTTTGAGCATGGTAGCTCTAGGAGAGTATCCTGAGATATAGGCAAAGGAGTGCCTTCCTTATTGGAAGTGGGCGCAGAGGCTGTGTCCACCTCTGGGTCCAGGAGGTCAGAGGTTGAGGTAATAGCCAGATCTACACTAGATTGCTCCCGGCAGTGTTTGTTGTGGGCCAAGATGACTTCTTCAGGAGAGAAGGATTTAAGGCTAGCAATGATGGCTAGGAGGATCGGTACGAACAATGCGGGGGGAGTGATCCCTGACCTGACCTCCCTTTTTCAGACCAGGAAGAGGACCCACATCCATGTGTCACAGTCCCACATGTTTTCAGGGGAGACCCATGGAACCAAATTAGTGGCTTCATCCCAAAAGTGTTCGATATCTTTTGGTTTCACTTTCAACCCTCTGGTTTTAAGGAGCACGTTTAGTGCTGCCGTTTGTGGTTCCCTGCATTGTGGTGGTAAATTGCCCATTGTGGGAGGGTCTCACAAAGGGAAATTCACCACAAAATTAGAAGACGAGGGTGACTACCAAGAGGGCACAAAGGAAGAAAAGAAGGACTGTGAGCCACTCGGATGTAAACCACCCCGACATGTAAAGATGTATCAGATCCAAATGTCTTGTGCTCAGTGAGGAACTTCTGGAGGCCATGACACCTCCAGCCGTATGCTCACACGGTGTCTCCAGGACAGGTAACAGGGTGACCCACAACCTGGGCTCTGAGTTTGGGGTGGATCAGCCCTTATGTGAACTCACCATAACGAGCCAAGAGGGGGGAGGTGCCGACATGGGCTTCGGGACCACGTAATGGAGTGTGCCTCCCTGAACTAACAAACTAGTCCAACAATAAAGACGACAGACAGGGTGGAGGAGACAGAGGAGGGGGCTGCTCGCTTACCCTTGAGCAGCCGAAGAAACAGACAAATCCAGGGGCCTACTTGCTGAAGGAACTGAGGTTCTGGGTGCCGCCAACACCATGGGCAGGAGTCCCTGTTCAGGCTCTAGGTGTTGCGGGTTCTCCTCAGGCCAGCTGTGAAGACCTTAACCTGGATCAGGTCCCCTGCCAATTGGGGGAGCAAGAGGAATGGAGTCACAACACACAGACTCCGGGAGTCGGGTAGAAGCAAGCACTAGGCGAGGTGCTGCAGGCTCATTTAATGCAGGAGGGGGCAGGCCTTATAGTTCCCTTTTCTCCACCCCCAAGTCCCTTTAGTCAGTGTGCGTGTCAGCCCAGCTGTGAAGACCTTAACCTGGATCAGGTCCCCTGCCAATTGGGGGAGCAAGAGGAATGGAGTCACAACACACAGACTCCGGGAGTCGGGTAGAAGCAAGCACTAGGCGAGGTGCTGCAGGCTCATTTAATGCAGGAGGGGGCAGGCCTTATAGTTCCCTTTTCTCCACCCCCAAGTCCTTTTAGTCAGCGTATTGTTTTCTGATTGGTCCAGGCCATGCAGTCTGTCAGCAGTCACTGGGCTCGTGAGCAGGGTACGGAGGCATGGGCTCCTTTTGGCAGGCTATTTGCGGACCAAGAAGTGAAGTGAATTCTCACTGAATCCCAGGGCTCCGGGCCCACGCCATCTTTGGAGGCCTCCTGCTACATTTCCACCCTTTTTCTTTAAAAATGACTGTTCAGCAAGAGCCTGTAGGCCGC
>NW_008357929.1:10481794-10483849 GCF_000622305.1 Nannospalax galili | reverse complement strand
GGTGAGGGCGGGGCCAGGACCAGAAGCGGTGCTCCTGGGGCCCAAGAAAGGCACTGAGTTGGTCTGGGTGAGAAGGGTCAAGAAGCAGTATTGGTTCCCCAGGTGTCTGGGGCCCCAAGACTAGGAATGGCACAGGGCCCAAACTAGGAGTATAGAATGGTGGGGGGGAAGGAAGGGTCAATGAGGCTTAGGGGCGTGGAGCGTGGAGGGCTGCACTATAGACTTACCCCAAGAGGTCTGAGGATAGTAGTGCAGGCCAGGAGAGTTAGCTGGTGGTGCAGGCCCAGGGAAGCAGAGAGAGGTGAGGGCGGGGCCAGGACCGTGCTCCTGGCCAAGACTAGGAATGGCGCAGGGACCAAACTAGGAGTATAGAATGGTGGGGGCGGGGATGGAAGGGTGAATGTGGCTTAGGGAGTTCCGGCGTGGAGGGCTGCACTATAGACTTACCCCAAGAGGTCTGAGGATAGTAGTGCAGGCCAGGAGAGTTAGCTGGTGGTGCAGGCCCAGGGAAGCAGAGAGAGGTGAGGGCGGGGCCAGGACCAGAAGCGGTGCTCCTGGGGCCCAAGAAAGGGACTGAGTTGGTCTGGGTGAGAAGGATCAGGAAGCAGTATTGGTTCCCCAGGTGTCTGGGGCCCCAAGATTAGGAATGGCGCAGGTCCCAAACTAGGAGTATAGAACGGCGGGAGGGATGGAAGGGTGAATGTGGCTTAGGGAGTCCCAGCGCGGAGAGCTGTGCTATAGACTTACCCCAAGAGGCCTGAGGATAGTCTCCTTCACTTTTATGCTTCCATGTGGACTATAAAAGATTTGGGTATTTCTCTGAACCATGTTCCTGGATCTTGATTTGGAATGCATTGAGTATGTATATCGCTTTTAATAGGATGTCTATTTTTCACAGTGTTGATTCTTCTAATCCATGAGCACAGGAGGTCTTTCCATCTTCAGTGCCTTCCTCAGTTTCTTTGATGTCTTACAGATTTTTTTGCACAGGTCTTTAGTTTCCTTGATTAGATGTATTCTCAGATTGTTGCTGTTGTTGTTGACTGTATTTAATGGGATTTTCTGTGTTATCAAGGTGAGACAAACAGGAAGAAAGCTCAGATAGTGAGCTTTCAGGAGTGAAGCAAACATAGAATCTTAGCCCAGCACCCTCAGTTCCAAAACCAAGCTCTCCTAATCAGAACCTCTGGGAAAAATCAGCCCTTGTCAGCTGTCACAGTGCTACTAAACTGCTACAAACAGGCTACACATGTGGTCAAAGCATAGACTTTGCTTGGTCTTGGCTTGAATGAGCCACAGATGGAAAACTAACCTGCACCAGCACCATACTGGGTGTGACTGCAACTCTAGCACTTACAGGCTTGCTGGCAGTTCATACCAGTGACCCCCATGCAGTGATGATTGGGGATGAGTAAGCACACCGATCACCAGCCCATGCCACCCCCAGTACCGGGGACAATCAGACGCAACGGGGAGCCTAGTCAAGCAGGGACTCATTTATTGCAGGTGTTACAGAGCTTGTAAAGGCACCTGGAAATCACCCCTCCCCCATGAGGGTGTATCTTAAGGATGGTCACTCGCTGATCATGTACTCCTCAGCAGTGCGGAAGTATTCTTCAGACTTTCAAAGCAAGTCAGGCCACGCCCCAGTAACTTCTCTCAGACTTCTGAAAGGTGGGGCCTTTAGGTCCCCACACAGGCTGACCAAGGAAAACTACTTAATTCCTTTGAGTCTGAAATGCCTCATCTATAAAATGAGGATCATAGCAACTAATTGGTAGGATGGTTGAAAGGTTAAATACAGTGATGGCTGTATATGACTTATGCAGTGATACTTAGAAGATGGGAACAACGTTGCTTTCTTTTTGTGAAACCAGGCTCTTCCACCATATTTTCTTAGTTCTGTCCTTTGGCACCCATCAAGGTCTATTCCCTTCACGGGGGAAAGCCTTCGGATACTGGAAGACTGCGATCATGACCTCCCTGACTCTCCAAATATGTTTGTTCAGTATCTCTCATTCCTCCATAATGATTCTTACACTTTAGTTTTTTAAT
>NW_008357929.1:10481068-10481745 GCF_000622305.1 Nannospalax galili | reverse complement strand
TTTTTAAGACAAGGTCTCCCTGTAGTCCCAGCTGTCCTGGAACTCACTATGTAGATCAGGCTGGCCTTGAATTCATGGAGACTCACCTGCCTCTACCTTCCGAGAACTGGGATTAAAGGAGTGCACCACCATACCCAGCCACGATGCTCTATTTTATGCCTCAGTCAGGATGGACCAAGACTGTCTAATCAACATGCAGTATAAGAAAACTTTCCTGTCATTGTGCGAATGAAACGCAGCCTTCCAGTATCACAATATGGATCCTTATGGCCACTTCCCTTACCTCTTAGGGCACAGTGAACTTAGGGTCATCTCAAACCCTCAGAACTTGTTCACATAAGCTATAATTAACTAAGCACCTTTACTTGGTGGCGGTGGTGGTGATGGTTGTGGTGGTGCTGGTGGTGGTGGCGGTGGTGGTAGTGGTGCTAAAATGAAGTCATTATTCACAGGTGCTAACACTTTGCTTCACCTTGAATATAATATCAAATTTAGAATACACATGTAGCTTTCTTCCCAGAATAAGATGCTAAATGGTTTAAGGCTTTATAAATACCATGAGACATCAAGTTCAGGCTAAGAAAGGATAGCACTGAGCCTGTGGTGATGAAGGAGAAATTCTCATTCATATGTTCTCTCTCTCTCTCTCTCTCTCTCTCTCTCTCTCTCTCTCACAC
>NW_008357929.1:10463652-10481036 GCF_000622305.1 Nannospalax galili | reverse complement strand
CTCTCTCTCTCTCTCTCTCACACACACACACACACACACACACACACACACATCAGGACTGTTAAAATTTGTTCAAACAAAGTTGTTAAGTTCTTCCATAAGAACAAAGAAATATTCATCTTTTAAATTATATTAGAATATCTGTAAACTATTACAGGATTAAAGCAGTGGTGGGAGTTTCAAGGTGTGCCCTGTGTGTTGATAACTGAAAACCATTACAGACATCTCTTCATCTCTCCTTTCTTCCAGAACTCAGACCTATTCCAGCCCTGAACTCTCCAGACCCCAAAGGTCAGTAACACCTATGAGAGCCAGAGGAGTCAGTGGGATTCCTGTGGTATACAATCTGATCGTTAGAGGTAGGCAGTGAAAAAAGAGGCACCCTCTTGCAATTCTGACCAGGATTGCTGGGAGAGGTGCATGCTCAGGGTTCCTCCCCATGCAGAGCATGCAGCACACTCACACCTGGAGTGCCCTACCCTGAACCCTTCCTCCTTATCAAGCAGAGTGCCAGAGGAAACAGTGGTGTACAGAGGGGTGAATGTGCTTTTTCTAGTGGTTAAGTGGTCTTCCAGAGGGAGAAGGAATCCAGGGATGCAGATGATATAGGTAAAAAGAGCAAGAAGTGGGCAACCAGAGGTTGAGCCTATGGAGGACCCTGTCTTTGCTCATTGCCAGTGTCATCTTCACCCCTAGATGCCCCTGCCTCAATACACTTTGTGGACCAGTATCAACAGCAGTTGGTGGCCCAAGTAACATTAGCGGACGCTGCCTTGGACAAGCTGTATGGTCAGATGCTGAATGAAGAGGAGTATGAGATGGTGCAGGTTGAGACCACAAACCAAGACAAAATGCGGAAGCTGTTCAGCATCAGCAGATCCTGGAACGGGACCAGCAAAGACCAACTCTAACAAGCCCTGAGAGAAACCCATCTTCGCCTGATCATGGACCTCTTGGAGCAGATGGGTGGGATTTCTGGGGGATCCTAATACTTTAGTGGCTAAAGTCTGAACCCTGTCCTTTGAGTTCTGGTTCTGCTTGCTTTTCTTTGGCCCTCAGTTTCTCTATCTATAAACAAGTTGCCATCTGAGTTACATTTCTGATGGCACTGTTTCTAGGACACCTCACAGGGACCCAGATGTCCCCCTTGGCCCTCACCAACCAGCTGCCTAAGTGGGATGAAAACATCTCAAACAACTTCCATCTGGCTCTGACAAGATTATACATGCCTTATAGAGCCTGCTCTTGTGGCCAGAGTGGACAGCCTAGAGTCCCACCTGTCCTATCAGGTCATAAGCAGGACTGGGGAACTTGGTCATGGAGACAATGGGAATGGACATGTGTCCTTGGAAAGTTTCAAGAACTTATGAATAGGAGACAAGGGCTCTTATACATTTGCCACCCTCAACCCTTTTCTATATGAGAAATTTTTACCTAATTTTTTGCATGTATCTACTTATGTAGCTACATAAAATTGTATATAGATCAAACATTTCCTGAAAATAAGATGGATATCTTTGTTTATTTTTTAATAAAGTGGTAAATATTGGTGCAAGAATTAATAATACAAGGCATAGACTATCCTTTCTCAGAGTTTATCGGTAATTGGAACTTATCATTGTCAGTGCTGAGGGTGCTGCAGTATGTAGTACAAAATGTTAGAAGTATGTAAACATACTAAAGGACCATTTCAAGTTTTTTGTGAAACTCAAGTCAAAAACTCAACTTTTTAATTAAGTATTCTCATACAACACTACACTGTACTAAGTTAATACAAGCTAAAAATTGAAAATATTGGGGCTGGAGGGTTGGCTCAGTGGTTAAGAGCACTGACTGCTCTTGAAGAGGATCCGGGTTCATTTCCCAGCACCCACATGGTGGCTATGACCCATCCTTAACTCCAGTTCCAGGGGAATCTGAAGCCCTCTTCTGACCTCTGCAGCATTGCACAACACAGGTGCCCTCACATACATGCAGGCAATATACTCATACACAAAATAAAATTAATAAATAAAATATTTTTTAAACTGAAAATATTTAAATTTTCATACTCCATAATTAAACTATGATGTTTCTGTAACAACAAAAAGCTTTCATCTATGGTGAAAAAAACCATAATTCATAGGCTAGAATAGTCTGGAATCTGAGCCAGGGTGTTTCAGGCAAAATTCTCTGGCGTTGGCTGGACTTTCCATCATGCGTAGTACGAATTGTTGGGAAAGAAGACAGCAGAGTGGTCATGTGATGCAACATGGGTGAGCACTGCCAGAAACAGCTCAGATTCATTGCTCACCATGAATTGATTTTTGGTCATTGAACATGCAGAAACCTTTAACTGTTGCCAAATTTTTGCAGTCCCACATTTAGTTACATTTTTCCATATGTTTTCCTGAACCACAGTTTAAACATCTGTGATACAGAACAGCAAAATGGGATTCCTCTTGTGTTCAGGTTCTTGATTCATTTGAAGTTGAGTTTTGTGCAGGGTGAGAGATAGGGACTCTTTCTTCATTCTTCTGTGTCACAGGTCAGTGACCACAATTCAAGCCTGATGGGTTTGGGGGCCCCGAGGTATAGGTGCAGAAGAAATCAGGATGCAGAGGCATGTGAACCAATGCATGCTTTATTCTAAGAAGTAACCTTATTTATAGTACAACAAAAGGAAGAGAAATATTCTACTCAGGCCAAATGATCTCATTCTGACATTTGCAGTACCTTCCTGACCTTTATAATATCTTCAAGTTCCCAGGGCTCAGCCCTGTTTGGGATCTTATCTATCTTTGTAGCTTTATTATGTACCTTTAATCAGGTACAAGAAACAGTCGGTCTTATGATAAGGATAACTGCAGAAGAGCATCCAAGTTCCCAGGGAACTGAGGCTTCCCATTCCAGCTCTGAGTTTACTGCAGATCAGAGCTCACTCTGAGTTTACTACAGATCAGAGCTCGGGCCTTCACAATTCCCCGTTCTTTATTTTTCATAATGCCAGATCATGTTATATTCAGGACAAAAGGACTGTGCCTGTCTTAGGTCATCCTCTGCAAGAGCAAAGCCTTACCCGTCATTGGCACGCAGCTTCCATCAGCTACTCCCTGTGTTAGGTTGACTTTTTCCCAGAAGATCTTACCCACCTTTGACAACTGGCCTTTGTCAAAAAAAGCATTGATTTGCCATAAAGATTTCATAAACATAGAAGGGAACGCATGCTATATCCTGCTAAACCATTTACAATGGAAGTGATTCCCTATTATTTTTAGCCTTTATTTTTTCATTATAATAATGTAAAGCGGTAACTAATGTTTCAGCAGATTACTTATTAGTAAGGTGAGATATGATTCCAAGAACACATCAATACCCGATAAACAATAGACATAAAAGTATTATAAAAGTAACAGCTGAAGATCCAAGACTATGTGAAAAACTTTGCCACCATCCTCTAGGATCAAGACCAGAAAGGGTGTCAGCTAAGGTAGTTGCTACTTGATCAATAGAACTTGTAGAATGTACTTCTTCTGAAAATATCTCATAAATCTCTTCCTGTAATTGTATTTCATTAAAGGTTTACATTATCCATTTTACCTTGAATATACAATTCTATATTCTCCCATTCATATTTAGAATTATTATATTTATGTAGGGTAATAAAAATTTGAGAAGAATTTCAATCACATACATATTGCATAGTTTTTTGTAATTTCAACAACTTATTTCCCAACCAATGTAACCTCCCTTGTAAAGCTACAATTTCTTCTTGTAGTTGTGAGTTGATCTGAGCCTGATGTGTCCAAAGCTTATGAGAATCATCATGCCACTGTTCAATAAAGTCTTGCATTTGAACAGACTTCTGAAGTGCCACACCAGCAGTAGTAGCAGTAGCAGCTAAAGCGGTAAGTCCCAAAATAGTGGCAATAATCAAGCCAATCATACATTTGCCTCGTCGTAACAGTCTTTTGAAAAACTGCATAATTAGTCCTTGAACAGGACTGCTTTTCCAGGGACGATACATCTTCACTGGAATCTATAAAGAATTTCGTTGAGTTAAAATCATAACTGATTCAAAAGATTGATTAAACAATATAGACTTATTAAGACAAGTATATAAACGACAATTTTGACAAGTTAACTTCATTCCTTGTATAATTTGGGTCCTATTAATATTACTAAAGAGAAATGTACACAAGCTGTGACATTATAGATTCTAACCTTAAAAGAATTTTAATATGCAGGAGAATTTTTAGTACCAGCATAAGTGCCATTTAAAATATCCACAGACTTAAGAGCAGCTAATAATTTCCACATATGTAATTGAGGAGAATATAGTCTTGATCCCACTCTCATCTGAGGTCAAGGATTAGCTATTCCTCCATCCACCCAAGCCATGAGTCTATCATTCTTTATATGATTACTCATAGGAACAGTGTCATTCAATATACAATATGGGTTTAACTTGTTATAATCACTACAACCCTTTAACCAACTTCCCAAAGGACCCCAATCAATCCAAGTATGATTTTGAGACCTATAAATTTTTCCTTTCATCCCTCTACAATTTTTCCATACCAAAGGCTTATAGTCCTTTATCCGACTATAAGAAAAGCCTTCACATTCTAACATAACTGGGGCATCTGTGTCCTCATATTCTGTCCAATCAGGACCTACAGACTGAGCTGAGAGGCACACCATACGTGTGTGACTCCTATCCCACGTACCACCAGGTACCATCCAATTCTGCTGTCTTATAGGATAACAGGGAGGAATTCCAAAACACATAATATCAGGAGACACAAATTGAGTACAATTTTAAAAAGTCCCTTCTTCATTAGGATAATCTGGCTGACCTGTTCCATAAGGTGGAGATAACACATTCATAGGAAAAGTTGTAACTACTATGACAGGTTCCTTCCAAGTAGAAGGACGGAGAAGGTACGTGAGCCCAATATATTACCTCAGCTTTAGCAGCAGAAGTGTAAGTAATCAAAGCGCACATAGCTAGAAATAGATGTTCTGGGGTAAGCTCCTTTCCTGTGTGACTAACCACAGACCGAGCCTTAGAAATCAGAGCGTTCAAATGACCCCAAGTGGGAGATGATAATCCTTCCTGATGACGTTGATGTTTACTAGTCAGTGATAATGTCGCCATTGTTTGGAGTGGCACCTCTCGATCCTTTCTGCGCCGCACCGCCGTCTTCATTGGTCGGGATCTGCAAACGGATCCATCGGCCGGGATGCCAGAAGGAGACTCCATGTCCTGTAGAGACAAAACCATACCCTTTGCCTGGAATCAGTAACTTTCCTGGTATCCAATCTTGAGATTCTCCTGGCTTAATCCAGACGTCCACTGGATCAGGTGGGAGTGATGATTCCTGTAAAAAATGCTTATCTGCATGAGATAAAACTTCTCCTTGGGGCAGATTTAGGAAATTGATAATAAACAATATTTCATATATTAATAACTTATGATTCCTTCGTCCTAAGGTTCTAAATTCCTCATAATCTGGTGTATAATTCCTTCCTTTTAATTTTTTTTATGATTCCTACATCCTAAGGTTCTAAATTCCTCATAATCTGGCATAGAATTCCTTCCTTTTAATTTTTAATATACATTTTAATATATCCATTAGTTCGTTCTATTATAGCTTGTCCTTGAGGATTATATTTAATTCCAGTTATATGATAAATGTTATGAAATTCCAAAAATGTCCTAAATTGCTTGCTAGTATAGGCAGGAGCATTATCTGTTTTAAGGGCGGTGGGAATGCCCATAACAGCAAAACAGGCCAATAAATGTTCAATACTATGATTAGTAGTTTCTCCAGTAAGAGGAGTAGCCCAAACAAACTTAGAATAAGTATCTATGGCAACATGTAAATATTGCAGCCTTCCAAAAGCAGGTACATGAGTGACATCCATTTGCCATAAATTATTAGGCTGTGTACCATGAGGATTAACTCCAGTAGGCAATGTTCGAAGATGTAACGGGCGACACACTGAACAGCGTCTAGTAATTTGTTGTGCTTGTCTATAACGTATTTTATAATAATTATGTAAAAGTCCAGCATTAGTGTGTCTAGCATCATGATCAGCCTGTGCATCAACAAAAGAGACTAAAAGATCAACTCTAGTGTTGCCTTCCATAAGTGGGCCCAGAAGATTACTATGAGAACGTATATGTATAACATACAAAGGATTAACACGTTGCCTTAGTAATTGTTGTACAGAAGTAAAGAGAGCATCTAATGGTGCTTTAACCTGAGAAATTACTGCAGAAAAAAATATTCTTAAGCACATAACTAACATATGTTGAATCAGTAACTAAATTATAAGCTTGAGGAAAATATTGAAGAGCATATATAGCTGCTTGTAATTCATTTTGCTGTGCTGAAAAACTTTATATAAGTGATCATGTACCCAAAAAGAACACTTTCCTGATTTTGTTTCATCAATAAAAACAGTAATCGCATTAGCAATAGGTACCTCAGCTATAATTGAATTCACTACAAAAGGATGAGTTTGAAGAAACTGCCAAAAAGCACCAGCAGGTTTATTATAATGTATTAATCCTACAAAGTCTGCTAAAGCTATTTGTAATACGTCAGTTCATGCAAACAAGAACTGAAAATAATCTTGAGGTACAGAAATATAAATATCATGTATATTTGTTTTACTTATAGCAATACTCCTATTATGGCCTTGCATAATTAATGTAGCAAGCAATTTCTCATATTTAATGAGAGTCTTTGGAAATGTGTGTTTAGTATTTATCCATTCTAAAGGATTTTTATCTTGAGCCAACACTGCAGTAGGATGATGAAGAGTAGATAAAATAACCAAATCAATAGGTTTATCAATATCTACCCGCTCCAAAAATTTATTTTTTATAACATATTTGACATATTCAAGCTCTTGCTTTGCTAATTGTGTTAATTTTTTAGGACTATCAAGAGCGGGATCTCCCTGAAGAGTTTGGAATAAATTATGTAACTTATGAGTAGGAATACCAAGTACAGGATGAAGCCAATTAATATCCCCTAAAAGTCTTTGAAAATCATTTAATGTTCTTAAATTCTCTAATCTAATTTGTGCTAATTGTGGATATATACGTTGTCATTTCGTTTTAAAACATACCCTAAATAGTGATAAGGTTCTTCTCTTTGTATCTTATCCTCTGCTATAATTAATCCATACTCAGCAAGATGTCTAGTAATTATAGCAAGCAAACTGTTTAATAGCTGATCATCTTTAGTAGCAAATAAAATATTATCCATATAATGTATAATCATTACAGAAGGAAATTGTTTACATAAACCCAATAGGACTTGAGCAACATACATCTGACATATACTTGGAGGATTCATCATACCCTGAGGCAACACCTTCCATTGAAATCGACGATGAAGTCCCTGTAGATTAACGTAAGGTAAAGAAAAAGCAAACCTTGGACAATCATCTTTATGTAAAGTAATAGTAAAGAAACAATCTTGTAAATCCATAATAAGTAACTTCCAATCTCTAGGAATCATACTAGGTTGGGGTAACCCTGGCTGTAATGCTCCCATAGGATGCACTGAAGCATTAACAGCTCGTAAATCAGTGAGCAATCGCCATTTTCCTGATTTCTTTTTGATGACAAAAATAGGTGAATTCCATGGTGAAGGCTCAATGTGGCCTTTTTTTTAGTTGTTCGTTGACCAAATGCTCAGCTGCTTGCAGCTTCTCTTCTGATAAAGGCCATTGCTCAATCCAAATTGGCTGAGAAGATTTCCATTGTATCTTTATAGGAGATATTTTTTACATTATCTACAAAGACATTAAAATTATGGGACTACCAAATAAGCTCCCCATTGTTCTAATACATCTCTACCTATAATATTCACTGAAAGTTCCAATACGTAAGGTTTAACAACAGCCATTTGTCCATCTATACTAGAAATCGTTTTATACTCTACACTGACATTAATTACTGATACTGGCCAAGCTCCAACTCCTTTGATATCACATTTCATCATCTGAGTTGTCCAATTAGACAGCCAATCATCTTTTTTAATAATAGTAATGTCAGAGCCAGTATCAATCAAACCTTTAAAAGATCTATCTTGAATTTTGAAATTAATATAAGGCTGTTGTGTTTGCAACATCATAGCCCAATTGACTAAAATAAGATTAGTACTTCCAAACCCTCCAATCCACTTTTTAGAAGAGGATCCTATAGGTATAAAAGGAAGAAGAATCAACTGAGCAATCTTATCTCCTATTGTAATAGAATATGAGCTATTGGTAGTAATCAAAATTTGAATTTCACCTTCAAAATCAGAATCAATTACTCCTAGGCTTACTATAATCCCCTTAGCCGTTAAACTTGATCACCCAATTAATAACCCCCAAGTTCCTATAGGCAATGAACCATAAATACCTGTAGGTATTCTATAAGGAATATCAGAGGGTGTCAGTGTTATGGTTATGGCTGAGGGACGGTCCACGGCTGCACTGCCGGCGATTGCTGGGTAGAGGGAAAAGATGGTTGGGTGCCCCCAATCATTTGTGAGGGGCCTCAGGGAAGGCCCCGAACCTCGTTTCCTGGACGCTGTGGTCGAGTCTCTGGCAAGGGCTGATTATTTCTTAAAAGTTTACCTTTAACATCTGTCTTGGATCTACAATCTTTAGGCCAATGCATACCACCACAACGGGGACATTTACCAGGTGGCCGGGATGGTGCCTTAGGGCACTGCCGCTTCATATGTCCCTCGGTTTTACAACCAAAACATTTTACTTTTGATTTAACTGTCCCTCTTTGTGAATTTATAGAAGTTGCCAAAGTTTGAGCAAAAAGTTGTATCTTTCTAGTTTTAGATTGAACATTACGACAGGCTCGAGCATATCCCATAACATCGCCTGTCTCTTTTATGGGTAAAATAGCCCTTTGGCAATCCTCATTTGCATTTTTATAAGTCATAACCTTTACTATTGCTTCTTGTGTAGCAACCCCAGGCACAGAACGTTCTACAGCCTTTTGAGGGTGAGCAGAAATTCTACATATGGTTCCTGAGATCCCTGAACAATTTTAAGCCATGGGCCATGTTTTTCTCCCTCAGGTTTTATATGATCCCAAGCTTTAAGGCAGATCTCCTGAAGCTGAGCATGTATAGCTTCAGGTACATTAACCTGCTGAGGAGGCAAGTTATATGCTCCTGTTCCTGTTAGCATAGGATAAGTAATAGCTCTAATTTGTGTATCAGTAGAAGCAGCATTATCTCTCGCTTGTGAGGCAGCAAGGTCATAATACCACATAGTCCACTGAATATACACTGATGGCTTCAATAATGATCTACCCAGAACTTTCCAATCCTCTGGAGCAAGATTCCCATAATAATTAGCCAAACCTAGAAGAATTTCTTTCACATAAGGTGACTGTGGACCATATAGTGTTACTGCCTTGCGCACCTTAGTAATATGATCTAGATCTATACCTTCATAAGTAGGAGGTGGTGCAGGTCCGTTAACAGCAGGATGTCGGATAACTGGAAATGCAGCCCTTGGCATAATAATTTCAGAATCAGAGTCAGAATCAGAAGTTTGCACCAATAATTTTGTAAGAGCTGCTGTTATACTCAATCTTTGTTTAGGTTTCACTTTTACTTTGGATTTAATTACAACCAATTTTTTAAATTTCTTTCTCAGCTGCCAAGCCATAACTGAGTCCTCATCAGACTCTAATGAGTCCTCCGTGTCCTCTGGACACAAGAGGCTTGAGGCTGGAGCTAAAGGCTCTTTCCTTGCAGAAATGTCTACAGAGGGCTCTTAAGAAGTAGCCTCTTGAATCTCCTTAACAACTTTATTCTTTAACTCCTCAGGAACATCATAGAGATTAACTGCTGCACTGGAAGTACAAAAAAACTGAGTTGGGGACAAACTATTTGGACCTTGATTAATTAATATAATAGCTGTTCTGACAAGAGCCCACACAGACCAAAAATCAAGTGGTATTGTTTCTCCTGTCTGAAATGCCTTTTCCACATTTGTTCTGACTCTGTCCCATACTTCTAAATCTAAAGTTCCTGTATCAGGAAACCATGAATTAAACTCTACAACTATTTGCACACAATTATCTATCTGTTTTTTGGACACTTGTGTACCATTACTACGAAGAATGTGATGAATTAAAGAAACAAAAGGAGTAGACTTACCTTGTCCCATTACCCTGCAATAATTTTTATAACCCAACCGCAGCTGCCAACCAATACCAGCTGGTCAAATTATCCATCACCTCCTTTGGATGACCTGTACTTACTTGGCCAAGACTCCGCCACCTCCTCTGGGTGACTTGTACTTACCTGCAACTCTATCCTGAACACCTCCTCTGGGTGCAATGTCGGGGTCCCTGTTCTGGGCACCAGCTGTCACAGGTCAGTGACCACAATTCAAGCCTGATGGGCTTGGGGGCTCTGAGGTATAGGTGCAGAAGAAATCAGGACGCAGGGGATGCAGAGGCATGTGAACCAATGCATGCTTTATTCTAAGAAGTAACCTTATTTATAGTACAACAAGAGGAAGACAAATGTTCTACTCAGGCCAAATGATCTCATTTTGACATTTGCAGTACCTTCCTGACCTTTACAATATCTTCAAGTTCCCAGGGCTCAGCCCTGTTTGGGATCTTATCTATCTTTGTAGCTTTATTATGTACCTTTAATCAGGTACAAGAAACAGTCGGTCTTATGATAAGAATAACTGCAGAAGAACATCCAAGTTCCCAGGGAACTGAGGCCTCCCGTTCCAGCTCTGAGTTTACTACAGATCAGAGCTCAGGCCTTCACACTTCTGCATGTAGCAATCCAGTCTGGCCAGCATTGTTTGTTAAGCATGCTATCTTTTCTCCAATGTGTGTTTTTGGCCTCTTCCCCAAAAATCAGGTGGCTGTTAGTACATGGAATTAAATCTGTGTCTTCAATCCTATTCTGTTTATCAATGTATCTGTTTTAATGCCAGTACTACGCTGTTTTTATTATTATAGCTCTGTAGTATAATTTGAAATCAGGGATGGTGATGCTTCCAGACATCCATCTATTGTTCAGGATTATTTTGGTTATCCTAGGTATTTTGTGTTTCCATATAAAATTTGAGACTATTTTCTCAATTTCTATGAAGAATTGTGTTGGAAATTTAATGAGTATTGCAATAAATCTGTAGATTGCCTTTGGTAGGATGGCCATTTTCCCAATATTAATCCTACCAATTCATGAATGGGGGTGAGGGGTCTTTCCATCTTCTAGTATCTTCTTCAACTTCTTTCTTCATTGTCTTAAAGTTTTTATTATGCACATCTTCACTCTCTTGGTTAGACTTATTCTGAGGTATTTCCTTTGAGGTTATTGTGAATAGAATTATTTTCCCAGTTTCTCAGTGTGCTTGTTGATGGTATATAGGAGGATTACTGAGTTTTAGTGTTAATTTTTATCCTGCTACTTTTCAGAATGTGTTTTTAGGCTCTAGTTTTCTGGTGGAGTCTTTAGGGTCTTTTATGTATAGAATCATATTATCTGCAAATAAGGCTACTTTGACTTCTTCCTTTTTAGTTTGTCTCTATTGCCTTTTTTGTTACTCTAGCTAAGACTTCGAGCACTATGTTGAACAGGAATGGAGAGAGTGAGCGTCCTTGTCTTGTTCCTGATTTTAGTGGAAATGTTTTTAGTTTTTCTCCATTTAGTATGATGTTGGCTGTGGGCTTGTTATATATTCCCTTTATTGTGTTAAGATACATCCTTGCATCCCTAGATTCTCTAAGACTTTTATTATGAAGTCATGTTGGATTTTGTCATATGATTTTCTTCATATAATGAGATGATCATGTGCTGTATGTCCTTGAGTCTGTTTATGTGGTGAATTATATTTATTGATTTACATATGTTGAACCATATGTGTCTCGGGGATAAAGTCAACTTCATCATGGTGGATAATCTTTTGATATGTTCTAGAAGGGCAGGGAACAAGCCTCTGAATACCTGCAAAAGTCATTCCAAGAGAAAGTAAAGCCAGTGCAAAGGTCCTGAGGTGAACATGCCCTTAGTGTGCTCAAAGCATAGGAAAATAGAAAGGAGAACCCAGGACAGCGTGAAGGAAAAGAATGGAGTAGGATCTAATGACAGAAAGACTGCAGGGTCGGGGGCTGGGGTTAGGCAGGTCATACAGAGCCTTGTGACTCACTAGGAGGAACTTGTATCATTTCACTTAAAGTGACATGGGGAGGATTTGAGGGTTTGGACTGAGAGATACCATGAACTAATTTACATGTTTGGTGGGTGATTCTGACTTCACGACTGAGAATAGCCTGGAAAGCATCAGCAGGAAGAATTAGGAACCTGGAGACAGGGTGCTTCCTGGACTAGCAGTCTCCTCAGTCACCTAAGAAGAGTCGGGTTTTGAGTCCTGGTGGTCCTGCCATAGAAAAGTCACTTCACGGTCTTCTGCCTCTTTTTCTGCATCTGGAAAATGGAAGAGCAAATACCTGCCTTCTTGGGCTGTGTAAGTTAAGTGATAATCCACAGTCACTAGCAAACAGAGCCTGATGTACAGTAAACACTCGATAAGAACAAGCTCCTGCGAGTCCTGCAATCACTGCTCCTGTTACTCTTAACATTTGCAACCCTAGAGGCAGAAGCTCAAATGCATTCTCAGCCCCCCAATGTGGTCCTCACAATCCCTGGGAAAGAGGACTCTGAAGCTGAAGCAGGGAGGTGATGGGATTCAGAAGGGCACTGAAAGGGCTGAGCATGGGTTTCAAGCCCAGCTCTGAAGAAGAGCATGTATGTACCAGACTTGTGAGCAAAGGCTAGGGAGCTGGATGGAGGCAGGAACTAGTCAGGGCACTACTGCCCTGGGAAAATCACCTCTTTGTCCTATACCTCTGTTTTTCTATCTGGGAAATGGGAGCATAGATACCTGCCTTCTTGAGCTGTGTGAGTTTAGTGACAATCCATATCGAACATCAAAGGAATCTAACATGCTCAATAAGTACCAGGTCCTGTGATTGCTGCTGTTATTATTACCATTTGCAACCCTGGGGGAATAAGCTCATGGCCCCAAATAAGAGAGCTAAGTCTCAGAGAGGACTGGTGACCTACACAGAGAACCAGGACAAGTGCATAAACTTATGGACCCAGATCAAGACCATTTCCCAGCAAGCACCTGTGAGCACCATTCTCCCAGTGAGCCTGTGGAGGAGGCTGTGGAGGCTTGGCCTGAAGAAGCTCAGCCTCACTTACCTGGGCCCTGTCTCTGCATCTCTCACAACTCTCAACCTCTGTCTCCTATAGCTCTCTCTCTCTCTCTCTCTCTCTCTCTCTCTCTCTCTCTCTCTCTCTCTGTTCAGCTCCTCAAGTGCAACCAACATGGAGTTGCCCAGCCAGCTTTCCTATGCAACAGTGCAGAGCATGTGCCCTTTGATAGACCTTTTTCTTGCAGACTTTCTGAGATGTCAATGAAGGAACATTTTTCATTTTTAAACTTATGTTATACATATGAGTGTTTCTGTCTGCATGTATATAAGTACAACCGTGCATGTAATACTGGCAGAGGCCAAAAGAAGTAATCAGATTCCCCGAAACTGTGGAACACCATTGTTAGTCTGGTGTTCCTTAAGAGCAGCCAGTGCTCTTGATGCTTGAGCCATCTCTCCAACCTCTAAAGGAAATTTTTAAATCAATCTGCCATGCCTGAACCCAGAGAGATAAGTGGAAACCCTGGGTGGGACTCTGAGTCCACTGGTGGCTCCACACAGGTAAGTGTCTGTGAGATGCCCAGCCCTAAGTGACAACACATCTACAATGGAACCTCTCTATACCTAAGGCTTCTGGAACATAGTGAACAGGAAGTAGAGAGAAGAGTAATGTATCTTTCATCTCTTACCAGAAAATCTTCCTTATGCAACAAAGGGCAATTAACAGATATTTCCATAACTGGTCAAAGTGTAAAGAATGAAAGACTATAGAGTGTATGTCCCTGGATAGGACTTCTATATTAAACCTCACCACTCAGGGTCCCAATTCAGGGTCTACTTCAGAAAAAATCTCAGGAACCATTGCAGAAGATGGGCTGGAAAGATTGTAAGAACGAGAGATGGTCGATGACCTCAAGGTAACAGAGTCTTCCAGGCTTTTGGGAACGTGCTCATATGAACTTACAACAATAATGACAGCATGCACAAGATCCATGCAAACTCAATCAGACAAAACCAGCACATAATTGGGAAATGAGCAGGAGACCCCAACCCTAGCTGAGGAACTATTGACAGATGACCACTGCTGGGTGAAGGAGAGGTGGTCTTCTTTAAGGGAGTGACACTAGATAGTCTAACCAGGGTCCAGAGGATGAACTCACACCAAGGGACATCTGTGTATACAAACTTGACTTGATAGGCCTTAAGATATATTGCAGAATGCATTAAATCTGGGGGGGGGGGGCTATAGGGAGTGCAGTTAGGTGAGGGGGTCTAAATATAATTAAGATGTATTATATAAAGTACACACAAATTCAATAAAAAGTATATATTGAAAACAGAAAAGCATTTTTCCCCGAGTCTAAGCTCTAAGGGAATTCCTTTGAGAACTTGAACAAAATAATATCCTATCAATAGTGTTCTGGTCTGTTCTTCATTGCTGTGACAAAATACTCTGACCACTACCAACTTGGGGAGGAAAGGGTTTATTTAGCTTACATATCCTGGGCCACAGTTCATCCAGGAGCCCAAAGTAGGAACTCCAGGGAGGAACCTGGAGGCAGGAGCTGGAGCACAGGCCATGGAAGAATGCTGCTTACTGGCTTGCTCCCCTGGCCCCTGCTCAGCCTGCTTCCTTATGCAACACAGGCCCACCTGCCCAGGGATGTTACCACCCACAGTGGGCTGGGCCCTCCCACATCACTCAACAATCAAGAAAGTGCCCTATGGATATGGCCACAGGCCAGTCCAATGAAGGCAATTCCCCAATTGAGGCTCCCTCAACCCAGGTGTATCAAGCTGACACTAAAGCTATCCAGCACAAATAGTTTCATAGCAAATATATAATTGGCATGGCATGCTTTCTGACACATCAAGAGGAAAAGAAGGAAAATTTGTGTAGAGGATATAATAGCCAATGTTTTAGGCTTTGTGAGTCTCTGTCGCAGCTTTAAAGATACCACAGATAGCAGGCTAACAAATGGCCATGCTGTGCTCCAAGGACTCTTTATGGACACTCATTTTGCTATTGACTTCTTTTGCTGTTTTGTGGTGGTTCTGTCCAATGCCACTCTTTTTCTTTAATTTTTTCGTTAGCATGTGAAGAATGGATTTCACTGTGACATTTCATACATATATATCCCCATGCTTTGTTCTTATTAGCCTGCCTACAACTCTCTGTCTTCCCCAACATGCAGGAGAGATAGGCAGGGGAATCAGGAGCTCACAGCCAGCTTTACTACAGAGTTAGCTTGGGACCAGCCAGACTGCATGAATTCCTGCTTCGCAAAACAACGAACAACAATAACACCACTAACAACAACAAAGATCACCATCTCTGCATTCTATCATGGTAACAAAACCCAAATTAAGGTATTTACTCATGGTATAACCTCTTCTACACTGGTCAACAATGCACCTTTGTTGGGGTCTCTTTTCCTTGCCTCACTCACTTCCTCTATCTCCTATCAGCACGTCCTGAGAGTTATCTCCTTAGTAAATTGCCTGCCTACCAATCCCAATTCAGGGTCTACTTCAGAAAAATCTCAAGATGTAACAGATAGAAGGGTGTCCTGTCAACCAGACATCCCAGTGCCTCCCTGTACACCTTCTGGGCTGTGTGCCAAGGGTTCTACCTGTTCTTCCTTGGCCATGATACTGAAGAAAATCTGGGAAGAGTACAGAGTGTGTGGTCAACTCACACAGTTAGCTTTGAAAGACTGGCTTCAGGGAGCCACCTTGCCTCTAAAATCAGAATCTATAGATCTACTTTTATTTTCTCCTGTGGAAACACTTCTGAACATCTGAGTGCAGCAGGCTAGCCACCTGCTGTTGGGACCAAGGCCTTCCATGTTAAAAAACATGCCTGCCTGATGTGCAAAGAGAGAGATCAGATCCCCTAGGCCAGTTTCTCCAGAACCTCCCAGTATGCATGGATATGTATGATGGCTAATCTTTGCTGTCAACCTGACACAGCTTGGAAGAGGGAACCTCAATAGAGGAAACAGTATGAACCATACCTCAAGTTGCCAGGCCTTAGAGACAGGGGACCATGCATTTTTTTCCTGACACATGAACTCTATAGCATTCCTGGCCATAAGCATTCCCTCAGACCAACAGTCACATCCTCACACCCACTGTCACAAGACTTGCAGGACACTGTTAGCAGGTTCTTCTATAGTGGAGGATGAGAGGATCTGTCAGAAGCAAACATCTGCTCCACTATTCATAATCTCCTCTACTCCCTGATGACCTGCTACAAGGAAAGACTGCAGTCCCCAGCTGAAGAAAAGTAAGGCTTAGTGGAGCTGAGAGCCTATACCATGGGCTGAAGGAGGGCAAGATTGTGTTTGTCTACTTACTCTGTATTCCCCTCCCCTAGAGCAGATCTAGCACATATTAAGGCTTTGATTAATATCTGAAGAATGAAGGAATGTCATACAGGGTGTATTACTTAGTCAGATCAAGACTTGAACCATTATCTTTAAAAACTCATGTTCTGAGGGGTGAGACAATGTGGGAGATAAATAATGCCTAGCTAGTTTTGGAAACGAGAGGGAACCATATTACTCCAACCTACTGACAAATTATACATACCAGATCAAGAAATATAGGTCTAGGTAAGGTTTATCTGAGAACAATTGGTCTTTGCCCAAGATTTATCTACGTGACACACAGTATTTAAAAGTACCAGACTGGTGAAACTAACCTTCTTGAATGTTTAACAGACATACTTTGAGGCCTATAATTTGGTCAGAGGGACATAAAGGACAGTTTTTGCTCCTTGCCCTCCTAGGTTAACTAGTTCCAGGGGACTATGAGCGTCTCTCAAAATATCTTGTAATTTATCCATATCTCCCTTAATAAGGCCTGTTACCTACTATTCTTCTCCGTCAGGTTATTTCTTGTCCTGTAATGGTGGTGGGTCATCTGACCTCTTGATCAAGGAGGCCAAGGAGACCCCACCAGATGGACTTGAACCAGTGTCCAGTCTACAAAGAGGAGGGTCAACACAGAGGAACCATTTCCTCCATTCCTCCAAGCAAAGCCAACCATGGTTGAGCAGGACCTTTGACTTATCTTCACATACACGGAACTGGTAAAAGAAAGGAGCCAGGGGCTCCTCCCAAGCCTATGCGACCCCTGAGGAACAGATCCTCAAATGACCTTAAGAGTA
>NW_008357929.1:10462534-10463104 GCF_000622305.1 Nannospalax galili | reverse complement strand
CGACTGACTAGTAATAATTAGATATATAGAGATTAAAAACACATGTGCATCTTAGTGTCAATTGCATTAAAAATGAATTTTTCTGTATGAAACTGTGTATTTTAATAATGAAATGGAGATCTTTTTTAAAGGTTAAAAACTCGTTCAATTTTATGTCTTACAGGGCTTATACTAAGTTCAATAATATATAACTGTATTAATTCAACTGTGAACCTAGAAACTTGCACCCACTTATGAAAGAGATGTACTCTTGCTCTGGAGTATGTTACTGAATATGTTAAAGCTGTAGTGAAATGCTTCTTCTAATCACGTAGTTATTTTTAAAAAATTTCAAAATGATTAAAAATAATAATTCTTCAAAACATACAAATTTGCTCCTTAATAATTAGTAGATGTGAAAAACATTACCATTGAAATCTACCTGATGACTTTATATCCATGCTCAGATGCCAAGGAGCTCAGAAAGTAACCAACTGTGACTAGTAATAATCAGACATATAGAGATTAGAGACGCATGTGCATCTTAGTGTCAATTGTATTAAAAATGAATTTTTCTGTATGAAACTGTAT
>NW_008357929.1:10456032-10462357 GCF_000622305.1 Nannospalax galili | reverse complement strand
TATTGTATAACTGTATTAATTCAACTGTAAACCTAAAAATGTACAGCAAATTTTCAAAGAGATGCATCTTAGCTCTAGAAATTGTTATTGAATATGTCAATGCTGTTGTAGAAATGCTTCTTCTAAGTATGTGGCTATTAAATAAATAATTTTTTAAAAAAAGATCAGTGTGGAGAACCCTTAAAAAACTAAAAGTAGCCAGGCATGGTGGCACACGCCTTTAATCCCAGCACTCGAAAGGCAGAGACAGGCAGATCTCTGTTTATTTTGATATATCACAGTGAAAGATTTATCGTCCTCTTTTTTTTTTTTTTTTTTTTAAAAAAAAAAAAAAAAAAAAAAAAAAAAAAAAAAAAAACTAACAGTAAATCTAGCATATGATCTGGTAATACCACACCTTGGCATACACCCAACAGACTCATCCATCTGCAGAGATACTTGCACAGCCATGCTTGTTGCTTCTCTTTTTACAATAGCTAAGAAGTGGAAACAACTTAAATGTCCCTTAACCAATGGCTGAATATGAAAATGTGGTGCATTTACACAATGGAGTTCTACTCCATGGTAAAGAAAGATGAAATCATGAAATTTGCAGGTAAATGGATGGAACTAGAAGTAACTAGTTATACTAAGTGAAGTAACACAAATGACATAATACAAACAAGTAACAGAAATAAAGCAAGTAAAACAAAACGAAATCCCCATGTTCTTGGGGGCTGGAGAGATGGCTCATCAGTTAAGAGCACTGACTGATCTTGCAAAGGACTCGGGTTCGATTATCAGCACCTACATGGTGGCTACGAACCATCCTTAACTCCAGTTTCAGGGGAATCTGAAGCCCTCTTCTGATCTCCATGGCATTGCACGACACAGATGCACTCACAGACATGCAGGCAATATACTCATACACATAAAATAAAAATTATAAATAAAATATTTTTTTAAAAACTCAGGCCTGGTGTGGTGGCACACGCCTTTAATCCCAGCACTCGGGAGGTGGAGGCAGGCGGATCTCTGTGAGTTCAAGGCCAGCCTGGTCCACATAGTGAGTTCCAGGACAGCTGGGACTACAGGGAGACCCTGTCTCAAAAAGTCCAAAAAAAAAAAAAAAAAAAACCCTCATGTTCTTTCCATTGCACAAGAATACAGCATTGCCTGCAGTAAGTGTATAGTACAGCTTACATAGGTACCTAAATTTATTCAGTTGTTGAATGAATGACTGAATTAATGAGTAGCTGAGGAGTGAATGAACAAGCCTACTGTATATATTATGTTGCATTATTCTCTCCCTTACTTTGAAATCATAACAGAAAGATACCAGAGCCAAGGAAGAGAGGGTTTTTGCCCCACACAGTCCTGGAAGAATGAGGATTTGCTCCAAACATTCACACAGTTGTTACTTCAACAAAAATCTCACCCCAGAGGCCAGGCACCTAGGCCATGGAAAGTTGGTATCAAAACATAGCAGAGGAGAGAGGACGTCTGGTTGGGATCCAAGATTTATTTGGCTCAAACCCACATAGCCAGGAAGAAGCTCAAGTAGTCGTAGTGGAGGGGCCTGCTGGAATTGAGAAGTCAACACCGGCCAGGCAGGTGAGGAGAGCCTGGGAGGAAGGCCAGCTCTACAGGGATTGCTTCCAGCACGTCTTCTACTTCAGCTGCAGAGAGCAGGCCCAGTACAAGACACTGAGTCTGGCTGAGCTCATCACAAAAGATCAGCCTGCCCCTGCGGTTCCCGTGGGGCAGATCCTGTCAGCTTCAGCAGCTGCTCTTCATCCTGGATGGTGTGGACGAGCCAGCATGGGTCTTGAAGGAGCAGAACCCTGACCTCTGTCTGCACTGAAGCCAGCCACAGCCAGTGCACAGGAAGGTCTTTCCCCCAAAACCCTGAGCTCCTACTAGCCCAGCCAACCCTAACTCAATGGTATCACTAAATGCACGTCTCTTCAATCTATTCTTTGACAGAGGGAAAGGTGAGCATCTCCTGCTTCCACGTGGCCCATTTTAAAGATCATGGTATGGTCCCAGAGAAGCCAGTCATGGTGGAAAAGCTTTACACAGTCCTGGAAAACCCCAGCTTCTCCCCGATGGGAGTTCTACTGAGAATTATCCCTGCCACCCAGTGCTTCATCCCCATCACTTCCATCACATTGCTGTACCATAAACTTCATCTCTAGGAAGTCACCTTCCACCTCTACCTGTTCCCCAATGACTGCAACATTTGGAAGTTGACACTGAGGAACACAAAGTTTGGGCCAGGGTGGGCTGACAGAAAACGTGAAATGCAGCTAACGAGCCCCTCAGAGGGATCCTCATCTGTGAGTGAGGATGGACTTTTGTTAGGTGGTGATTCTGCATTGCTCCTCTCATACTCCAGATCTCCCCCAACCGCGTTTGCTGTGCTTTACTAATCTATACACAGGTTTCTAGAGTCTCTCTCCAAGCATCAGAAGGATGAGCAGGCTCCATGCCCAACCTGTAGCTTTTCCCTCTCCCTTCTTTTCTGACTGAGACCCTATTTATGCCGTGAACATGACAGAGGCCATGTATGCAGCTGACAGAGGCAATGTGTGGCAGAACACAGGGGAGACTGGTATACAGGAGTCATCACTCACCTCATGGGCACTACCCCCATTCCCATACAAAGTTACTGACCTACCATCTCACCTTATTCAATAAGTTTCTGAAGAGCAGAAATCTCCCTGAAAAGTTGTTTGTAATGTTCCTTAGGCCATAGATGATGAAGAAATGAAATTCCAATTTGTGTGAATACACAAGCCATCCCCAATGGACACCCTTTATATCCGCTCCCGCTTTGCTGTGTCTGGTTCTGAGAGCCTGGAAATCATCCCCAAGGTGAGAATCCAGATATTTGCCCGTATCCAGGATCAGAAGCCAGTCTTAGGGAAACCTGTGGGCCAGACCACAGGGCTTTGCCAGCAAACTGTGATTGAGTGGAAAGCAAGTGGGATTTGGAGTCAGCAAGAATACTTAAAATATCAGTGGAAAGGAATTTAAGGGGAGGGAAGATGATGTTCATGATGGGGAAGATGGTGGATTTGACTTGAGAATACTGTGAAGTACTTTCTAGTAAAAAGGTAAATCAAAAGAACTGGTGAGAATTTGTAACCAGACTGAAATCCAGATGCCCAGATTATGAAACCCAGCCAAGTAAATCACACCGAACCCATCTATGTCTGTTGAAGAAATCCCTGAAATTTAAGCTTTTTTCCTCTTATCTTGATTATTTTTCCTTTGCTGTGACAATATACCTGACAAAAGAAGCTCAAGGGAAGAAGCATTTCTTTCGTTCAATGTCTAACAGGATAAAATCATTGTGGCAGGGAAGGGAAGGCAGACTTCATGGCAACAGGAGCAGGTGACTCGGGCTCCTCACATCTTGCAGCATCAAAAAGCAGAGAGTGGGGAATGCTGGCACTTAGGTGGCTTCCTTTTCATTCAGTCCAGGACCATAACCCATGGGATGGTGGCATCCACAGTCAGGATAGGTCTCCCTCCTCAGTTAAAACTCCCTTTAAATGTCCTCACAGACACACCTAGAGTTGTGTCTCCTATTCATTCTAACTCTAGTCAAATTGACAATGAAGACTGGCCTCCCTACTCAGATTGTCCGAGTTGTAACAAGTATAAGCACAACAGGAAGTACTGGCTGTGATTAAAAATCCCCAGGACCAGCTATGGGGTTTTAATATCCAAGGAATTGTCGAGGATGATAGAGCCAACAGTCAGTTACCCTCAGCAGTAGCGATGGCCTGGAGAAAGGTACAGAGGAGTTTTATTTTTCCTGAAGCGGTAGAAAGAAAACAAAGGTAATCAGAAATAACAGGGTGAAGATTATGGAGATTATAATAGCACTTCAGAGGGCTCAAAAGGACAAGACTAGATAAAGACCAGTAGTAGAACACAGTGATGGGAAAGGTGCTGAGGAACCGGAGACTTCGTCCTGCTCTGACGTTCCAAGCTGAATTGTCCATGTCAGAGGGTGGCAGCCTCTGAAGACTTTATGAGGTTCTGTTCAATGTCTTCAGGTAGAACATATGTCCAATACTTAGAAGGAAGTGTTATTTATCTTTTGATTAAGAAGCATGAACCCAAGGATGAGTACTTAACTAGTTTCCTACTGTGCCCATTGTTGTCAAGGTAAGAGAGATGGAGAGAGACAGAAACAGAGAAATGAGAGAGATGATTCTGGTTTTTGACAAAGGTTAACCCAGTGCTAAAGATATATTTCTGTACTGATCATTCAGTGAGCCTGACGGACATATCCCTTAACTTATGTAGATTTAATTCCAGGAGAAAGAACCTGAACAAATAACTAAGGAATGGTAACCAAGCACAGCAGCACCAGTTGCTGGGAAACAAATACGGCATTGTGAGAAAGTGATGTGGGCACTTTGAGAGGTCAGACAAGCATCTCTGAGAAGATGCCTCTTGAGTTGAGGCCCCAGTGACAAGAAGGGGGCAGGCATGTGGGGATTTACGGCAGAGTGTTTCAGACACAGGGAGCATGTTCAGAGGCACAGAGGTGAGAGCAGGCTCGACACCTCCAGTGGCAAGAAGGTGGTCAACATGCAGAGTTAGTGCAGGCAGAAGATGAGATCAGCCTAGAGCCTCATTGGTGTAGTAACTCTGATGTGCATTTGGATTTTTTCCAATTGCAGTTGCAAGCTCTTGGTGGATCTTAAACATGGAAATGCAGGATCTGATTCACTTTGATAAAGATTCCCTTGGAGGTTATAGTGATGGCTTAGTTGTAAAGTGTTTGCTGTGCGTGCATGAAAACCAGATGTAAAAAGCTGGGTGTGGAGGTACATAAACCTAAACCTAGTGCTGAGGAGGCAGAGACAGGAGGATCCCTAGAACTTGGTCACCAGACAGTCTAGATTAGTTGGAGAGAACCATCCTCAGTGCAAGTGCCTATCTCAGAAAATAGGGTAGAGAGTGATGGCGGAAGACACCCAGTAATAACTTCTGGCCTACACATGCAAACTACGCACATGCATGCACACATACATACACAGGCACACAGAAACACACATAGAGTCAAATACACAAATACGCCTCTGGCCCTAGGTAAGAATGTATGATAGGCAGTCAAGAACAGAAGCTGCTACAAGTCAGAAGTCTCCTGCTGTCCTGTCGGTCACCAAATTTTCCCCAGAGACTTGCCACACTCTCTGGGATCCTAGAGAGCCGGTTCTAACTAAACCATCACAATGTTCCTCTTAAGGTACAGTTTGGGGAATAGTAATATGTATTTGGGCTTGCCAGCAAAGTTTATGCTATTCAGAAGAGGGTCTCTTACAAAGGCATGTGCACCCGTGAGCTCTTTCTCTCCAACATTTGAGATCCAGGCCATCCACCCCACCGCAGGCTCTGCTTCCCAGATGCTGACTCCCCTCCCTTTTTTCCCAGTGTGCTCAGCGTTTCCCAGGTCCTTAGCATCTTCAGCATTGGTCCCTAGACCCTCCCCCTCTGAATCTCTTAGGGTTCAGCACTACTTCCCTCAGAGAACATGCCTACCCAACACCTGCACTACTGCAAGTGAGAAGTCATGGTTGCTTAGATAAGGACATAAAATGATTTTGTAACCTAGGACCTCAAGCATACTAGGAAAGCATTGAACTACATCACAGTCTAAGAGTTCTGATGAGTTGAGTAGGGAATTAACAATGGAGATAGAGAAGAGAAGAGTTAATCCAGGTCAAGTGTCACCTAGGGAATTACCAAGACCAAAATAACTATCAGCCTTGGTAGCAGGTCTCCAAACCTATTTTGCAAATAGCGATCATAGGACTTTGTGGATTGAGAATAGGGCTGTGAATAGGGAGAGGAAGGGAATGAGGATCATGCCTAGATTTAGGGCCTGAATGTTGAGGGGTTGTTGGTGTAATTTTCTACGTTTAAGGAAATTGAGGAAGACATTTGGGAGTAAGAATTCTGTCTTGCATTTGATTTAGTCAGAATAAATGTAAATTTTCTGTCGTTTGAAATTGAGTTGATGTAAAGTTTAATGTTGATTGTCAACTTGATGTGACGTAGAATCACCTAGGACACAAGCTCCGGGAACACCTCAGAGAGATTATCTAGACTAGGTTAATTGTAGTGGGAAGTACTATTCCCTGGTCCACTCTACTCTTGGTTTGTGATACAAAATAAATCCTCCTCCACTAAGTTGCTTTTGTCAGATTATTTTAATACACACATGCATTATACATATAGATTGATAGATAGATAGATGATGATAAATGATAGATAGATAGATGATAGATAGATAGATAGATAGATGATTGATAGATAGATG
>NW_008357929.1:10443651-10455366 GCF_000622305.1 Nannospalax galili | reverse complement strand
TAGATAGATAGATAGATAGATAGATAGATAGATAGATAGATAGATAGACAGATAGATAGATAGATGATAGATATTTGCATTGACAGTGAGGATTTTGCTGTGATAAGCCTCATCATTCTTAGGTTCTTAGGACTTTCAAGTTGTTTGCCAGAGAAATGTGGAAGCATTTGTACCTGTGGGCTGGGAAGTACCTTGAATTCTGTAAAAAGAGCTCAATGGGTCATTCTGGTGAGAGCTTAGAAGACAAGAATCAGGGAAGTGTGAACAGTGGAGGTTCAAGTCACAAGGTTTCAGAGGGGAAACCAAGACTACCAGGAACTGGCCTGGAGGTCATTTGTAGGATATTCCAGAAAAGAATCTGGCTGCATGCTGCTCATGTCCTGAGAACCTGAGTGAGGTTGAATTTAAAGACAAATGGACTAATTTTTTGTCAGAGGAAATGTCAAGTGGTCAAGGGGTGATGTTGTGATATTGTCAATCACCTAAGAGACAAGTCTCTGGGCGTGGCTGGGAGATATATAGATGAGGTGAGCCTCTGGACATGATTGTAAGGGATTTATCCAAATTAAGTTGAGGTGGAAAGACCCATGCTGAATGTGGGTAGCCCCATTCCATGGACTGAGATCCTGGACTGAATAAAAAGAGAAGGTGTGCTGAGCACTGGCATTCATTGTTTGCATCCTGACTAAGGATGCCATGTGACTAGCTGCTTCCAGTTCCTTGCACATGGCTCCCTGCCACAATGTACTACACTCTCATTTTATGTTCCAGAAGAAACCCTTTCTCCTCTAAGTTTCTTTTGTCAGGGTATTTTATAGCAGAAACAAGATAAGTAATTAATACTGTTGCATTTAAGACTCAAAAGAAAGGCAGATTTGGACTAGAGAATTCAGGGATTCGATTCAATATGGCAGAGAGAGAGGAAGAAGGGTCCAACTACAGGTGAAGGGAGCAAGACCTGGCTTAGGGAATGGAGCACCACTTTAGGATGAGCTCTCACTCATCCATGGGTGTTATGCTTTGAATATGAAATTTCCCTCACAGGCTTATGCATTTGAACAGTTATTCCCCAACTCATGCTATTATTATATGAGATAGTAGAAACTTAAACATGTAAGATCTCACTAACAGAAGCAGGTCACTGGCAGGAGGCCTTGACAGTTATATGTTAGATATTGCTTCCTGCCTCAAGATCTCTGCTTCCTGATCTTCTGGGATATAACAAACCATACCACAAGCTCCTGCCACCAAGGATGGAGCTGCCATGCCTTTATTCCCCATCATGAATCTGTGAGACCAACTAAATTTTTTCACAAGAAGCTAACACCATGGATTTGCTAGATGAAATCGCATCATCCTGAGTCAGGATGTGTATTCAAACTTGGCGACCGATTAAATATACAAGATACCCCATGCCCATATGGGTCGAACACAGCAAGAAGGTATTGTGCAGATAAGTAGCAGCATCTTGCCTTCATGTTAATGGAACCAGGGCTTCCAGTACCAAAGCATGGGTCTTGTGCCCACTTCCCTTAACTCTTAGGACACAGTGAACTGAGGGTCTTCTCAAACATGCAGACTCCTTCATTTGTTGTTGTTGTTGTTGTTGTTGCTAAAATGTATTTATTACTATGTGGAAAGACTTGCTTCCTCTTGAATCTGATATCAAATGCAGAACACACAAAAGTGGTGTGTGAGTGTAGAAGACAAAAAATGAACAAGAAATCAGCTTCTGCCCATAATAAGGTGTTAAATGGTTTAAGCCATCTTACAAGAGATATTGCCAGCTCTCCACTAGGGGTTCAGTTCATGCCAAGAGAGGATAAAATTGAAGCTATGTTGATAAGAGAGAAAGTGCTCATTCATATATCTTCTCTCTCTATCATCCAGGCTCAGAACGTAAGTTCCCATGTGAGAATAAGAATATATTCTACTTCCAGATTATATCAGAATTCCTATAGATTAGTCTCTGAATCACAATATTTATGTGGGAGTTTCAAGGTGTCTCCTGTGTGTTTATAACAGGAACCATTACAGTTGCTTCTTCATCTCTCCTTTCTTGCGGGAGACCTCAGACCTGCACCAACCCTGATGCCCCCAGCTCCCAAAGGTCAGTAACAGCTATGAGAGGTCAGAAAAGTCATTGGTATTCCTTTGGTATACTATCTGATCCTTGGCAGATAGGCAGGACCCTCTTGTTGCAAACCTCAATAAATTCCATTGGAGAGGTGCATGTCCGAGGCAATGTTTCTTCCATGCCTATTTCTGCTACACATTGTCTAAGCAGCTCACTAACACCCTAAATGCCCCACCATGTACTTCTCCTCCTGATCAAGAGAATGTCAGGCTAGACACTGGCATGAAGAAGGGTAAAAGTGCTGTTTTGGTAGTGAAATGGTCTTCTGGATGGAGGAGGAAGCCAGGGACGCAAATGAGCTAAGTGAAAGCTCATGAAGTGAACAGCCAGAGGTGGGGCCTATGGAGGAGTCTTTCTTTGCTCATTGCCAGTCTCATCTTCACCCCCAGATGCCCCTGCCTTGATATATTTTGTGGACCAGCACCGGAAACAGCTGGTTCTCAGAGTAACATGAGAAGTTGGACGGGATCTCTGGGGGCTCTAACACCTAGTGGCTGAAGTCTGAACGAGAACTCTCCTTTGAGTCCTGGCTCTGCTGACCTTTCTTTGGCCCTCAGTCTCTCCATCTATAAACTATTTGTCATGTAAGTTACCTTTCTGATGGCACTGTTTCCACTGTAATGACCAGAGTGGACAGCCTCGAGTCTCACCTGTCTCTTCAGGACACAAGCAGGACTCGGGGGACATGGAAATGGAGATAATGGAAACAGACACAGGTCCTTAGAAAGTGTCTATTTTCTAAAGTGGCTTCTGAGTAGAAGACAAGGGCTCTTAAACATTCTTTACCCTCAACCCCTTTTTACCCAAGAAATAGTAACATAATTCTGACTATGTAAATATAAAGTAGTATATAAATGAAACATTTACTGAAAATAAATCTGAAATTTATTTTAAAATATTTGGTTGGTATACATATGATTTTACCATTTATTAAAGAGGAAAGCAAATTTGCACACTGAGATGATGTATTTGTGTTTTTTCACATAAATAATTATCTCTTGGCTGAATATTCAATACAAGACAGAATATCCTTATCATTTCTCAGAGTTGATTTATATTTTAATTTCTCATCATCAATGCTGAGTGCTGTAGTGTACAGTACAAAATGGACAAAGTATGTTGAGGGCCATTTCAGAAACTGTTGGAAATTCTGTCCTAATCCCAAGTCAGAATTCATTTAGCAATGTTTTCTGAGACTCAAGTCAGCATCTCAAAAACAAACTTTTAATACCAAATATTCTCACACAATACAATACAATGATTATACTAACTTGATATTTATATGCTAAGGCTTGAAAATAGGTAAATATTTTAAGTCTTTACATTTCACAATTATACTATTGCTTCTATTAGAGCGAAAAGTTTGTATCTACAAATAAGAACACCATGATTCATAGTATGCAATCGTCTGGAATGTCAGTCGAGCTGCCTCGGGCCGCACTCGTTTGTGTTGTGACCTGCTGTCACGTTCAGTTCACAGTACTCACGATGTGTTCGGATCCAAGGCTGCAGGGAAGTCACGTGATGAGTACTGCGAGAAACAGCTCAGATTCATTACTCATTACAAATTAATTTTTGGTCATTGAACATTCAGAAACCTTTTTCTGCTGCCAACATTTTACAGGCCCACATGACCCAACCCCATATGTTGTCGTGATCTGCTCAGCTTCAGAATGACCCAGAATGACAGAACAGGATTCCTCTCCTCCGACGGCCCATCTGCCCAGGAATCTGTCTCAACAAAACCCACAGTGGGACTGGAGGCTTGCGAGGGCTGTGGGCTTGTCCTGCAGGTAGGGCTGCCAGTGTCTCCACCAGGGCCACCTGGCTAGCCTTCCACACCAGGCTTCTGCTTCCCTCCCCTGCCAGGAAGCTCCATGGCTAGAGCTTTGTTAGTTCGGCGTCTTTTCGGTGCTTTGCCCATCCTTTTCTCAGCACTTTGCAGGTGTCCAATCACTGCCCGTGTGGATTTCTGAAGCTCTTCCTCCCTTTGTCTACTCTTTCTTTGGATTGGGGTATTTTTCCTTACCCTAACTTATGGGGCGCGCAGGGATCTCTTGGCACCGGCCCCCTGCGCACACCTGGAAAGGCGGTGGGTCTGGCCAGGCAGGGATCTCGTGGCGCCGGCCCCCTGCGCACACCTGGAAAGGCGGCGGGTTTGGCCGCGCACCGCGTCGCTGTCCGCCGCTAAGGTGCTGAAGGTCTCGTGCTAGCGTGGCGCAAGTCCCCGGCGCACACCTGGAGATGCGGAGGGTCCCGCAGCATCTGCTCCGCGTTGCTGGCTCTCTGGCGGGTCTCTGCTTCTCCGCCGCTTCCCCGCGTCTCTGAGGCTTCTGCTGGCGGGGCTTGCCCGGCCGAGTTCCGCCCTAATTTCACCCGTGTACTCTCTCTCTAAGTTTGGGACCCATCAGCTGCCGGGTCACAAGGAAAGGCACGAGGAGGCTAAGAGAGGTACGAGGCGGCTAAAGCTAGGTTTCCATGAGTCGATGACGGAAGGATATCACCCCTGGAGAGACTGGATCATAGGAAATAAGACACGGGATTCAGCTTAATCCGTGTTACAGCTCTTTATTCAGTGACTCAGCTCGGCTCCAAGTCTCAGTGTTTCAGCTCCTAGCTCCTAGTGATCCAGCTCCAATATTGAGAGAAAACCAGGACATTTTATACCGTGGGGGTAGTGGTAAAATCTTTAGCTGATAGGTACTTTTAGGATGCCCCATTTACATGTGGCGGTAAGCTCCTGCCAGGCTGCCAGACTGCCAGAAAAATCACACAGGAAAGGCTGGCAATTTCCAGAGCTGGAGGCCATGTTTCTGTGGTGACTACTTCAAAAGACGAGTCAGGAAGATGCCAGGAAGGTACCCTGATGAAAAGGAGTCTTCTGCATATGAAACTGAGCCCATGGGCTGTCCGGACATGGAGAGACTACTACTTCACAACAGGGGTCCCCAACACTAACTCCTGTCCCTCACTGGTCACCTGGAGGGTGCTTATCCTTGGACTTCTTACCAAGAAAAAGGATTCTTTTTTTTTGTTGTTATTATTGCATTACTGTTTATTCTTGACTGCCAAAAAATAATCAAATTGTAGAAAAAAAGAAAGTACATAAACCAAATCATGACAGCATACAAATTCCTATACTTTATATATATTTAAATGCCACATCTTTACTGTTCTTACAAACAATTACAGGTGGATGAAAAATAATTTATGATCAGGGATAACATCTTTTTCATATTCATTATCAAAATCAAATGTGATAATTCTATGTTCATGTTATCTTAGTTATCTCCATTTTTAAATGATAAAAATATTTTAATGTCACAAATAAATTGTTCAGTATCCAACCTTAGAACTCTGGTTATGATAAACTATAAAATTTACATATGAGGGGCTGGAGAGATGGCTCAGTGGTTAAGAACACTGGTTGTTCTTGCAGAAGACCCAGGTTTGAATCCCAGCACCCACATGGCAGCTGACAATTGTCCGTAACTCCAGTTCCAGGGGATCTGATGGCCTCTTCTGTCCTCTGCAGGCATTGTACAACACAGGTGCACTTACATACATGGAGGCAATACACTCATACACATAAAAATAAAATATTTTTTAAAATTTACATATATGTCTGCAACTGTCAGAGATTTTTTAAGGTAAGTACAGTAAAATATTATCATCATTTGCTTTGAGTAGTAAAAATTTGGTGGGGTTTTTTTTCCTTTTTTCTCCTTTTCAGTTTTTTTTTCCCCAAGTTGTAATGAGTGCTTTTTAAGAAGTCGATGTTTTAAGAATTTTATGCAGTATGTTTTATGTTCAGACCCTCTCCCTCATCTCCACCCCCAGCTTACTACACCCCACCTTCCTGCTATTATTATTTTTCTTTTTCAAAGTCTTATGGAGTCTAATTTGTGTTCCCCAAATGCTCTTGTATGTGAGCCCACCCTTTGGAGCCTAGTCAAACTACAAGGTGTCACACCCTTAGAAAAAAACTGACTCTCCCTCTCCCAACAGCTATCAGTTGCCAACAGTTCCTCAACAAGGGCTTGACCTTCTTGTTCACGTCCTCCAACCATGATGGGGTTTTGTCTGGCTTGCCTGTGCATGCTGTCACAAATACTTTGGGTTGATACATACAATGTCCTTGTTCTGTCCAGACAACACAGTTTCCATGTATTCATTCACCACATCTGGCTCTTACAATCTCTCTGCTCCCTCTTCCATAATGAACCCTGATACTTAAGTGGAAGTGATGTCATATAGATGTCTCATTTAGAGATGAGCACTCCCCAGTCTCTTATTCTCTGAATGATGACCAGGTATGAGTAGGTATGTTAATCATCACCTACTTTGAGAAGAAATATCTCCGGTGAGAGTTGAGAGATGCTCTAAGAATAGATCATCAGGAGTCAGTTTAATATTATATCTATTTAGCAGAATAATAGTAGTAGGTTCCTACTATAGGCTAACCTATAGCTAACCCATAGTTAGTTTGACCTAACTAACCACAGGTTCTAGGCCCTGATAACAGTGCCGGGTATGGGCTCCATCTTATAAAGCGGGCCTTAAATCCAATCAAAAGGGAGTTGGCTACTGCCATAACATTCTTGCCACTATTACACAAGTGGGTGTATCTTGCTAGGCCAGTCATTACTATAGCTCACAGAACTCACAGCTGGGTAAGGTTGAGGATTACTTTTTCCTTCAGGTAGCATACATCCACTTACATAGGATACAATTTGACAGCCCTTTTCAGAAGATAGCCTTTCTCTGAATTTTAACACAAAGTATACAAAATATGTTCATTTACTAACTCTACTTGTGTCATACATTGGCAACCTCTTTACTACCTAGAGACTAGATATCTCAAAATTAGGACTTGTTTGTCCAGTATGTATAATATATACAGTAAAGTTAGATGAAATGTACACAACACACAGGGTGATGTGTAAGCTAAACATGTCTAGTATACACCAATGAAATCCCTTGCAGCTTCTATCCTTTCACCTCCTTCAATCCTGAACAAGTACAGCCAGTAAACTGTTCTCAGAGGGGGTTTAACAGTGCTATTTCCAAACAGTATTTCTCCAGTTTTTATAAACTATTTACACAAAAGTATTAGCCTATTATTTCTACTTTTAAATATACCACATACTTTAAAATAGCTAGAAAACCTAGCTATTTCAATTTAGAACATATTTTCTATGCTCAGAGCACTGGTAAATAAAATTGTATACACAGCAATTACTAAAATCTGACGTATCTTCTAAATATATTTGGGCCCTGGCCCACTCTCTTCTCCCTTCTCTCTGCCTTCAAACCAGTAGACCAAGTATAAGCATATGTAATACAGAGAAAAAGCTGAACAGAATCAAATGTAAAAATCACTTACAGAACAAGTTTCCTTATGAATTTCAATAGTGTATAAAATGTGCTAATTTTACTACATTGTCATATGCTGGCAACTTCTTTAACATCTAGAAACTAAATGTTGAAATTTGGGGGCATTTTTATCCATTATATACAATATATACACAGCAAAACAAAAAGCACAAAACATACAGAAAATGGCATCTGAAAAGGTCCAGGCATGAACAAACTAGCATGTCACATTTTGCAGCTGCATCCCGCCACCTCCTTCAAGTCACTGAACACCTACAGACCATGCTGCTCACACAGATGGTTTCCTAATCCCACTCCCCAAAGACAGTATTTCATGTGAGTTTTGGCAAAAAGATATTTTAAAGAGTGGTATTTTGCCATCTCTACAGTTAACATACATTGGGCACCTCTAAATACGTTTCAAGTAAGGACTATTTGCCCATTATGTACACAGCAGTCTTCAATAAACTGCACACATGTTAATAATTTTTCTCTGGAAGTATGTAGCCAGAAGTTTCAAGAAGTAAAAGTATTTGGAGAATCCCAGAGCTGAGAATGACTCACATATGTTATCTGGGGGGTCAGCTGAGCTCCAGAGACTGCCTCGAAGAGAAAGGGCACCAAGAGGGTCCTGGATTGTAGCATCGGAGAACAACACGATCATCAGTGACTTCCTGCTGCATCACTTTCCTTTACTGCTGATCCATCAAGGGATACCTGCTCCATCATACCTCACACCCTGGTCTCATGCTCTGGACACCTAGGGACAGCATTTCAGGAATGAACAGTTAAGAACAGCAGCCCCAGAACTGGTGGCTTAGAGAAAACTTGGTTTTAGCAATTCCAGGAGGAAAGAGGTGGCTTCCATGTCTAATAGAGCAGCAAGTCCAGGTAGTGGGTAGGAAGAAATAACTCTCCAGAATCTCCATAAGCCCATTCCTGGACACTCAGAAATTGCTAGGAGGCTTTAAGGAGGTGGACAGAATAATTTTCCTCTTCATGAGATAATGCACTTACATTTCCCAGAAGCCCCTTCCCCACTGTAGCAACTTGCAGATCTTCACTGCTAGGCCTGCACATTATTTTTAGTTCTAACCCAAAAAAGCATTATTTTTCTGGTCCCTTCTTTCTAGCTCATTTTTATATACTTCCTGATCAGAGCCTGAGCATGTTTTTCCTGGCATTCTGGCTTTTCACACTGCTGCTCTGAAGACACCATGGCTTCCTTGTGTTCTTCAGCTGCTTGTTGACCTCCATTCATAACTTAAAAAGGCATGGCTTTCGCTCCTCTTCCCCATCTCCCTTCTCCTGGAAGCTGCTGAGATTTACAGCTTGCCTGCCCTGTTGTTTTTCTCTCATACCCTAATAAAATTGTCCTTTTGAGCTTTTTCCATAACTTAAAAAGGCATGGCTTTCGCTCCTCTTCCCCATCTCCCTTCTCCCGGAAGCTGCTGAGATTTACAGCTTGCCTACCCTGTTGTTTTTCTCTCATACCCTAATAAAATTGTCCTTTTGAGCTTTTTTGTGAGTCTGTTTCTAAATTATTTTATTAACGAGAGTAAGGACCCTTAAAAGGAAATCCACTTTTTGAGAGCCTCTCTTGTGCGGGAGGTGAGATCTTCTTTCTACCTCTTGAGATCTCCCATATGGAAGAGATGAATTATCCTCAATGGTCAGTTTCTAATAAAAGGAGAACAAGAAGAAGAAAAGAAGGCTTGTATTGTGTTCCTAAAGATCCCAGTGAGAGGGAACAAAGACTCAAAGCACCAGAAACAGGAATAACATTCAAAATGCACTTCACAGGGAGATTGCCAATGGGCGCTTTTTAAAAAGATTTACTTCCTTTTATGTATATGTATGTTTGCCTAGATATATGTATGTGTACCGTGTACATGCCTGGTTCCTACAGAGGACAGACGAGGGCATCAGATCCCCTGGAACTGGAGTAACAGATGATTGTGAGCTGAAAACTGTGCCTGAGTCCTCAGCAAAAGCAGTTAAGTGCTTTTAAATGCTGAGCCATCTCTCTAGCCCTGTAATATGCTCTTTTATTATGAGGTCTCATATTTCTATTTACTTGAGGGTTATATAGGTAGCCACATTGACTTCCTAACTAAACTATTTTTTTTAAACTCAGTTAAAACAAACTCCAGCAATGTGGTTCAACAGGTAAAGGCAGCTGCCTTCAAGGCTAATGACCTGAGTTTGATCTAGGAGACACATATGATGGAAAGAGAGAACTGACTTCTACAAATTCTTCTATTGCTTCCACAAGATTTCCCTGGTATGTGCACACACAAATAAATAAATATTTAAAAGTTTAAAAAATAAAAACCTCTCAGTGTCTGTAAGCATCTCGTGATGATACTGTGGGTCAGGCATTGACTTGGAATAGAGGACATAATCAACAAAGCGGGCTGAGTCCTATCCTCTAATAGCTAACATTATGTTTGTAGGCAGAAGTGACAAAAAGAAAAACAAGTTTGTAATACTGGGTGACAACAAATGTGAAGCAGAAGAATAAACTAGGGTAAGTTCTAGAAGGGCCATAGGCTCCACAGGGGATGGAGCACACCCCTGAAACTCTGGAAAAGTCATTCTAAGAGAATGGTAAAGCCATTGCAAAGGTCCTGGGGTAAGCATGTCCTTGGTGTGCTCAAAGAATAGGACAGTAGAGAAGAGGACCCAGGGCAGAGTGATGGAGAAGCACAAAGTGGGATCTAATACCAGAAAGATGGCAGGGTTTGGATGGGTGGGTCACGTAGACCCACTGGGAGGGACTGGTACTTTACTCAGAGTGAGATAGAGAGGATTGGGGGCATGGCTAAGAGATGACTTGAACTAATTCATATAGAAGGTGGTGATTCTGGCTCTAAGACTGAGAATAGACTGTAAAGCAGCAGCAGGGAGTGTTAGGAAGCTGGAGCAGAGACAGCTGGGGCTACAGGGAGACCCTGTCTCAAAAAAGAAAGAAAGAAAGAAAGAAAGAAAGAAAGAAAGAAAGAAAGAAAGAAAGAAAAAGAAAGAAAGAATGAAAGGTGGTGTCAGGGCTGAGAAGACAGTTCATTAGATAAAGCACTTGCTGTGAAAGCATGAGGATGTTTGCTCTAATATCCAGTACCCACAAAAATGCCCAGTGAGTATTGCTACAAGCCTGTAATCACGGAATTCAGGCAGAGTTCCCCTGGGCTCCTTGCCAACTAGACTAGACAAGTTGTTGAGCTCTCAGTATAGTGACAACCCTACATAGACTGGAGAGCACACAATGAATACACCTCTTTCCTACACACCTACACACACACACACACACACACACACACAAACACAAACATGTACACATACCACAAACCTAACAACAATAACAACAACAAAAGATGTCAGTGGGAATTGAAGATTGGGTGTGAGATTTGAAAGAGGCCAGGACTCGACCTCCCTGTGCTTCCCTGGGCTGCACAACCCACCAGCCTCTTTCCAGGACACCGAGGCTGACCTCTAGGCCTGGAACCACAACAGCTCCCTGATCCCTTGCATCCAGACAAACCCAGTTCCTTCTCATGGTCCCCAGGAGCCCTCTGGGCCTGGTCCCGGCCTCACCTCCCTCTGTTTCCCTGGGCTGCAAAACCCACCAGCCTCTTTCCTGGGCACCTAAGCTGACCTCTAGGCTTCCTGATCCTTTGCATCCAGACCAACCCAGTTCCTCCCTGCAGTCCCCAGGAGCCCTTGGGGCCTCTTCGCACCCCCATCTCCCTTTGCATCTCTGGGTGGTACAGCCACCAGCTGCCTGAGACCAGCATCTTTCCTGGGCCCTACTCCCAGGCCAGTCCAATACACAAACTCCTGAGAAAAAACATATTTCTTGAAGGAATCCAGACCTTAGGAGAAAGACTGACAGCATCTGATCCTCATCTGAATTGGGCCTCTGTGGGAACTCCTGAAGACAAAAGCAATCTGGCCACTCCAATATAAAATCAAAAGAGAGAACCAGAAGCTTAGAGGAACCAGCTTTTCATGCCCAAAAAGTAAACCACAAAGGCACAGAAGGTTTACAAAAAGAAGCAGACCTAAACTTGAAGGCTTGAGTCTCACACAAGAATCAGAAACTACAAAAGAAACTCATGTGTCAAAATCACAGAGAAAAGACAATAACATGAAAAACCAAAATAACATATCCCCACCAAGTGCCAATAGTCCACTAGAGGAGC
>NW_008357929.1:10442224-10443047 GCF_000622305.1 Nannospalax galili | reverse complement strand
ACACTTAAACGTACAAAAAAAAAAAAAAAAAAGAGACAATACTGAAAGCTGCAAAAGAGAAACAACAAGTCACAAATAAAGGGAAACCCATTAGGATTATAGCTGACTTTTCAGTGCAAACTATGAAAGCCAGAAGAGCCTGCACCAAAATATTCCCAGTTTTAAACGACCACAGATGCCAACCCAGATTACTACAATGAGCCAAAATGTCTATTATAGTTGAAGGGGAAAGAAAAATATTCTATGACATAAATAGGCTGAAGGAATTCATGTCCACAAAACCAGCCCTTCAGAGAGTTCTGGAAGCAATACAAAGAGCTGAAGAAAGGAATGACTATACCCAAGGGCTTGCGAAAAGAAATTCAATGAAGGTATAACTGTGGAAAAGTATAGCTATTTCAAGAATGTGAACAGAAACAAAAATGACAGGATTCAACACTCATCTTTCATTAATAACTTTAAATATTAATGGACTGAACTCTCCAGTCAAAGGACACAGACTAGTTGAATGGATTAAGAAACAAAACCCATCTTTTGGCTGTCTGCAAGAAACCCATCTCACTTTCAAGGACAGGCACTACCTTAAGGTAAAAGCATGAAAAAGAATATTCCAAGCAAATGGCACTAAGAAATAAGCAGGGGTTGTAATTCTAATATCTGACAAAATAGACTTCAAAGTAGAACTAATCAGAAGAGATAAGGAGGGTCACTTCATTCTGATCAAAGGAACAGTTAACCAACAAGATATTACAATCCTTAACATATATGCAACAAACTCTGGTGCACCCAAATTCATTAAAAAAAAATTTACAAGACTTTAAGA
>NW_008357929.1:10441714-10442059 GCF_000622305.1 Nannospalax galili | reverse complement strand
CCCAATTAATACAAAAAGATTGAAATAATTCCATGCATTCTATCAGACCACAATGCAATAAAGCTTAAAATAAACACCGGAAGAAACCCTAGTAACTACATGAACAGATGGAGATTAAATAATACACTCCTGAAGATGAATGGGTCAAAAGAGAAATTAAGAAAGAAATAAAAGTATGCTTGGAACTAAATGAAAATGACAATACAACACAACACAACCTCTGGGGCACACTGAAAGCAGTCCTTAGATGGAAGTTTATACCTCTAAGTGTCCACATTAAAAAATAAAAAAGAGCTGGGCATGGTGGCACACGCCTTTAATCCCAGCACTCGGGAGGCAGAGGCA
>NW_008357929.1:10439275-10440178 GCF_000622305.1 Nannospalax galili | reverse complement strand
ACAGGGAAACCCTCCCATTCACAATAGCCACAAAAAAAATAAAATACCTTGGAATAAACCTGACCAAAGACATTAAAGAGCTCTACAAGAAAAATTTTAAATCATTAAATAAAGAGATTGAGGAAGACATCAGAAGGTGGAAGGAACTTCCATGTTCATAGGTTGGAAGAATTAATATTGTGAAAATGACCAACCTACCAAAAGCCATTTATAGATTCAATGCCATGCCAATCAAAATCCCCATGACATTTTTCACAAAACTGGAAAAAAACCATCCAAAATTCATATCGAAGCACAAAAGACCTCGGATAGCCAAAGCAACCCTGAGCACTAAGAGCAATGCTGGGTGGATTACTATACCAGGTTTTAAGCTGTATTACAGATCTATAGTCATAAAAACAACATGATACTGGCACAAAAATAGACCCATAGATCAATGGAACAAAACTGAAGACCCAAGTATGAGTACATGCAATTTCAGTCACCTGGTATTTGACAAAGGGGCCAAGAACATTCACTGGAGGAAAGACAGCATGTTCAGCAAATGGTGCTGGCAAAACTGGATCTCCACCTGTAGAAGAATGAAACTAAACCCCTATCTTTCACCTCGCACAAAAGTCAACTCCAAATGGATCAAAGACCTCAATGTGAAGCCTGAAACTCTGAAACTATTAGAAGAAACTGCTGGCGAAAACCTATAAGATATAGGTGTAGGAAATGATTTTCTAAACCGGACATCAATGGCTAAAGGAAACAAGGTCAAGAATCAACAAATGGGAACTCATTAACTAAAAAGCTTCTGTACATCAAAGGAGGCAACAAGGGAAGTGAAGAGAAAACCCACAGAATGGGAGAAAATCTTCACCAGCGACATATCTGACAGAGGTTTAACATCCAGAATAT
>NW_008357929.1:10436744-10438591 GCF_000622305.1 Nannospalax galili | reverse complement strand
TTAATGCTGTTACTGTTAATTATAACATATGAATTAACAAATGTCATCCAAAAGATTTACATCTTGTCATCTAGCTGAATTTTTTTTTCAAATTCACTTGTCAGGGTCATAAATGAGCCTCCCACATGGTACTGGTTCTAGTGTCATGAACCCACATAACTGAAGCATAGACAGCAGGTGAGATGATACTGGGAGAGGCAAGGAGAAAGTATTGGTGAAAGAAGGTGCAGCTACACCTTCATCAATCTCAGTTACAATGGAGACTCCAGGATTGAAGGGATTATGGAGAGAAGCTGAGGGTACACACTATCTGAGACCAGGAGAAGCCATTGACGAGGGTGTAGCATTAGTTGTATTGTGAAGACCTTAGCTTATTGGAGATGCCAGGATCATTGGAAAACCAACAAAGATAGAGACAGATGTGATATGGAGCCTGCCTGTGTCTGCAAGACAAGCTCTTTGTATTATGTATGGCATGGCTGGTATGCTGGCACTGCCCACACCCTTTGGAGCCCACAACATCATGAGTGAGTCCCAGATGTCAGATATTAAGCTTTTTACACTATTGAATTTGGGTTTTGCTTCAATCTAATTATTTCTAATCTTGACTCTCCTTTCTTGGAATAAGAGAATATTTAACTTGAGACTGGAGAGATGTTCCAGCAGTTAAGAGCACTGACTGAACTTGTAGAAAACCCAGGTTCAAATCCCAGCATGACATGGTGGCTACAAACTGTCCATAACTCCAGTTCCAGGGGATCTGCAGCCTTCTTCTCTCCTCTGCTGACATGCGTGATACAGGTGAATATACAGGCATAACACTTCTACAAATAAAAAATAAAAAATAAAGAAAATATTTTATTTAATTTTCATTCACAGGAGTTCAGAGTTAAGAGATCTTGATATTTCAAGGAATTTTGAACACTTTTTATAAAATGTTTTATTATTTTTATGTGTATGCATGTATTGCCTGCATGTAGATAAGTGCATCTGTGTCGTGCAATGCCCATGAAGGACAGAGAGGCTGTCTGATACCCTGGAACTGGACTTACAGACAGTTGTTAGCTGCCATGTGGGTACTGGGATTCAAACCTGGGTCCTCTGCAAGAACATTCAGTACTCTTAACTGCTGAGTCATCTCTCCAGCCCCCAGGACCTCTTGTTAAATCTACAAGGTCCCATTTAGTAGATGAGTGAACCAAGGCTCAGAAAGTCAGGGCTTCAGTAAGCCCAGCTGAAGTTCACAAGCCTGGCTCCTCCAGTCCAGAGCTACACAAAGCAGCTACAGAAACATCTGGGTGTATTTCACAACAGGAAACAAGCTGAGCAATGCCAGTTTTCACCCTGCAGTCCCAGAGCTCTGCTGACTGTTGAAAAGGAAGATCATCCATGCCTAGCTTTGTGGTAAGGTGCGGCTCTTTCACTTTGGATGGATGTGTTTACTAGCTGAGAGCTCAGTGGCACAAAACGGTCCCCTTGACCTGGGACACATTCATCAGTGGACCTCGTAGAAGAGCAAGGTGAGTGGTGAGGCTCAGAAAGTTCCCAAAACCATGGGAAGTAGAGAAAAACAAGCCTTGGCCGGATTCCATTAAGGAGTTACTGTGGCAGACACGGAGACTGATCCTGAGAACCAGGGCCCAGGACCCAAGCCTCTGCCTGGAGTCTGCAGGCCAGCTCTGGGTGGGTGGGAGAGTACTGAGTGCACCTGTATCTTATATGTTTTTGTGCACCCCACCTAGCCTAGGCTGGACCTTCACCTGCCCTCTCCTGTCCACATACCTCTTGGGTTTTTTCTTGGTGTCTTATTCTTGCTGGGCTGGCTCTGGGTTGTTCCTCCTGTGAGT
>NW_008357929.1:10433201-10435284 GCF_000622305.1 Nannospalax galili | reverse complement strand
AGGTGCCTTCAGAGGGCAGAAGAGGCTGTCAGATTCTCCTGGAGCTAGAATTACAGGTTGTGAACCACTAGACACAGGTGCTGAGAATCAAACGTTGGTCCTCTTTAAGAGCAGCAATCATTCTTAACTGCTGCGCTACCTCTCCAGCCCCCAAGCTACTTGTTTTTTGTGTGTATGTAGGTGTACTTTGGTGAAGTTTGTTGACTCCCAGCCGTGGCACTGTTGCACTGAATTTTCCCCTCTCTGCTGAGAGCCGCTCGATCACTCAGGGTCTCATGGTCCTGACTCAGATAGACAAAACCGACATAACACATTCTATTTGGGTTTTGCATAGTTTATGACATCCGGGAGGGGGTGACTTACAAAGGCATGAAACGCCACTATCAGCATGTCCCACATTACTGTCTGCTCGCTTGCCGGATCACAGCTCCATTCAGCGGGTTCAAGGGGCAGCAGCTCCACCCCTTTTCCCAGTGCGCTCAGCGTGGGTCTCTAGACCCGCCCCTCAATCAATTCTAGCCTTTTGGAGGAACTTCCAGGTTACAGCATATTAAAATAAAGCTCACTAGAGGCACTGGGATAGCGAATTTTTCAAACAGACTTAAATTTCTTTATTTTTCTCCTACAAAATCCCTGTGTAGTAGCCACAGCTGGAGCCCAGGTTCTCTGAAAGGAGAATGTGGTGTAGGTTTTCAGAAGATGAGCAGTGGGGGCTGGAGACATGGTTCAGTGATTCAGGGCACTGGCTGCTCTTGCAGAGAACTCAGGTTTGGTTCTCGGCACCCACATGGCAGATAACAACCATCTTAACTCTAGTTCCAGGGGCTCTACCACCCTCTTCTGACCTTCACAGGTACTACACGACACGGTTACACCAACGTGCATGTAGGTAATACACTAATAAAGTTAAAAAATAATACATAAAATATTTTTTAAAAGAAGATGATCAGTGAATTTCTGATAGAGAGACTTGGTGAACAGTCTCTTTCCAGAGGCAGGGGTCAGGTAGCTGTAAGTCTTGGAGATGGCATCAAAGTGACCTTGGCAAAGTTACCCAAGCTGGCAGTACAGCCCTTGGCTGATATGTATCAGTTATCAGTATTGGCCTTCAATAGCAGCTTTGAAGGTACAAGAGCAGAGACAATGCCAGTGCCTCTGAGGGCAGGGATGAGGCATCCCAGCACAGAGCTACAAGGACCTGTTACCTTGCATGGGACAGTATGGGGCTCACTAGTCTTCCCCCAGTAGCTTCTCCACACAGAAATAATGAAAAGCTTAGCCAAAATGATGTGTCCTGTATAGGACCTCTGGCATTATGAAAGCCAGCCAGAAGGAAGTCTTCAGGTCAGTGCCAGGTTGATTTCTCCATGTTCTGCAGGCAAAGTGCATTGTATCTTCAGAAATATTACCATCTAGTTATGGTAGCCAACCAAAAGCAATAGCAGTAGCCTGTACTGTTTGGGGGCTCCTGGGGGCTCCCTGAACAATAACTCAGAAAGAGGTAGCATACACCTGGCACAGAAATTAACCGTATTGTCTAAGGAAAGCATTATCCACCAATGTGGGGTACCTGTGTTCAAACTCCTTTTTAATTATATTTTTAAGTAGTTTATAAGAAGTGGTTTTCCATAAGGAATTTTCACATGTACTAGCTTTGGTTAGCCCACCCCCACCCACTCACTCCATAGATTATGATTTCAGAGACAAGGAGGCCCCCTGAAGCCAAGGGCTAATTATGTGACTTGACCCCCATACTCCTATGTGGGGTACCTGTGTTCAAACTCCTTTTTAATTATATTTTTAAGTAGTTTATAAGAAGTGGTTTTCCATAAGGAATTTTCACATGTACTAGCTTTGGTTAGCCCACCCCCACCCACTCACTCCATAGATTATGATTTCAGAGACAAGGAGGCCCCCTGAAGCCAAGGGCTAATTATGTGACTTGACCCCCATACTCCTCGCTCTCCCAAAAATTTCTTCAGCACATTGATCAAGGCAGAACAGGAAGTAGCTTTGTACTCTGGACATAGCACATAAGGTGTCTAAGGATTAACTTGGATGTCTGCTTCACAGGGCATCCTCT
>NW_008357929.1:10430613-10432291 GCF_000622305.1 Nannospalax galili | reverse complement strand
AGTAACACCTTGATAAATATCTGAAGCATTAAGAAATTCCTACAGGGCATATTACTTGGTCAGAATTTAAACTAGACTCTTCTACTCCAAAGCCCATGTTATTTCTATTGCACTGATTAGAATATACCACTGACTACAGCCAATGTATTGTGTAGCTTACATAGGTGCCTAAATTAATTCACTTGTCAAGGAAGGGAGGGAGGGAGGGAGGGAGGAAGGAAGGAAGGAAGGAAGGAAGGAAGGAAGGAAGGAAGGAAGGAAGGAGGGAGGGAAGGAAGGAAGGAGGGAAGGAGGGAAGGAGGGAAGGAAAACAAAAGTATATTGTGTATATTTATGCTCCATCATCCTCTGCCTTACTTAGAAACCACATCAGAAAGTTAGAAAAACCAAGAAAGAGTGAATCCTTGCCTTACACAGTCCTGGAGAAATGAAGATTTGCTCCCAAAGTTGACACAGTTGTTACTTCTACAAAAATCTCACGGCAGAGGCCAGGAGCTCAGAGCCAGGAAAAGCTGGTATCAGGATGTAACAGAGGAGAAAGGAAAACTAATTGGAGTTCAAGACTTGTTAGGCAAAGACCAGGCAGTCAGGAAGAAGCTCAAGTAGTCATAGTGGAGGGGGCTGCTGGAATGGGGAAGTCAACGCTGGCCAGGCAGGCGAGGAGAGCCTGAGAGAAAGGCCAGCTCTACAGGGATGGCTTCCAGCACATCTTCTGCTTCAGCTGCAGAGAACTGGCCCAGTGCAAGCTGCTGAGTCTGGATGAGCTCATTGCAAAAGATCAGCCTGCCCTGTGGTTCCCATGGGGCAGCTCCTGTCTCAGTCCAAGCAGCTGCTCTTCATCCTGGATGGTATGGACGAGCCAGCATGGCTCTTAAAGGAGCAGAATCCTGAGCTCTGTCTGCACTGGAGTCAGCCACAGTCAGAGCACACACTGCTGGGCAGTTTGCTGGGAAAATCCGTCCTTCCTGAGGCTTCGTTGCTGCTCACAGCTCGGACCACAGCTCTCCAGAAACTCATTCCTTCTTTGGGGCAGCCCTGTTGGGTAGAAGTCTTGGGATTCTCTGAGTCTGGTCAGAAAGAATATTTCTACAATTATTTCACAGAGGAAAGTCAAGCAGTTAGAGCCTTACATTTGGTTGAATCAAATACACTGACCACTGTCCTGCTTCTCACAGAGGAAGGATCCTCACAGGCGGCACAGTTGGAGCCCTTCTGCCCTTTACCTTCCTCTCCAGGAGACATGCCCACAGAGCTTCTGTGGACTGAGACACTTTCTGGGGCTCCACAGGGCCTGTGGCTACTGAGGTGGTTAGCAAAGAGAAGAACCTATATCGGTGAGTGAAGGGCTTAGCTTAACCCAGGCTGGCCTTCCCTACTCCACTCCCCACAGCCCATCTCCACAGACAGCGACCCATCCAGACCAGAGTGCAGCTCTGGCCACAATACCTGCAACAGCCCCTCCCTCTCTCCAGCCTCACACATACTGGCACCCCGCTGAGAGCGCTGCTGTGACTCCCTAGGTGACAGGTACCCAGGTGCCTTGGATTTCTCACTTTCTCAAGTAAATTTGTAGACTCTGGAACATCAAAGGGCTACCTGTGGATGCAGACAGCCACACCTCCCCCCCCCCCCCCCCCCCCCCCCCCCCCCCCCCTCCCCCCCCCACTGTCACGGCGAC